>NW_025241567.1:0-3304 GCF_018294505.1 Triticum aestivum
TTTTTTAAATGAGTGTTATGTGTTTTCTGAAACTAGTGAAATGAGTGAAATCTATCTTTTGTAAGGAGAGAAATCGCTTTTTTTAAACAAGTTTAATGTAGTATTTCAATTGAGTGTAATGTGTTTTATGAAATGAGTGAAATTAGTTTCTTCACACGAGTGAAATATAGTTTTAAAATCTATATTTTGTAACAAGTGAAACCAGTTTTTTTAAACGAGTGAAATATAGTATTTCAGTTGAGTGAGTCTAATATGTTTTCTGAAATTAGTGAAGTCTATCTTTTGTAAATGAGTGTAATATGTTTTCTAAAATTAGTGAAATAAGTTTTTTGAAGCCTACGGCAGGGGCTCCGTCATACTGGAGGTAGCATTCGGCTCCCCAGGAAACTACAGAAGCGAAGAACTACCCTTCACCATCGCACCCTTCCAAAGCGGCTATCATGCATTGCTTGGAAGAACGGCCTTCGCCCGCTTCAACGCAGTACCACACTATGCCTACCTTACACTCAAGATGCCAGGTCCACGTGGCGTCAAAACCATTAACGGAAACACAGAGCGCTCTTCACGCGTAGAGGAACACGCGACGGCCCTAGCCGGACTATAAGCGGCCTCCAATATTAGAAAACATGACTGGTCATTAAGACCACAGACACGGTTAGACAAGTCCGGTAGCCTGGATAAAACTGAACCAGGGCACCGTATATGTAATCCCATAGAGGAAACAAGGGGCTATAAATATTTAATACAGCCCCACACTTGGCTCAACCTTATTGGCAGGCCAACATATTACACTTTTATTATCCATCGCATACTTACGTTGTACTCTCCTACGAGTTTCCTTTTTTTATAGACAACATTCGCGCGATACCCTTCTAGGATACGGCACAATGGAGACAAATGCGCAGACGTGCAACAGGGCCCCGCTCAACAGGTTTCTTTTTAGATTAAGCCCCTGTGTAAACCTTTTCTATTGCCTCTTGTTGTTTAACCATCCCATGGGTTCCATACCCACAGAGGATACTGCCGTTATTGGCATTTCGCCACGACAGATTAACGCGCGTACCTGGAAATATAGGGTTTATAATGAATGGGCATTCTTCAGCCCATTTTCTGTTATAAAGTCCGAATACCTTCAGGAGTGTTTGGCGTCACGAGTTTGGCCTTATATGCATCAGCTCCGAATCATGTCTTTGGTCAAATGTTGGGTTTACCCGGCTCCTGGGTTTGCCGCCTTATGTTCCGCTCTTATCAGCTAAGGCGGCCAAAGGAGAACTACTGCGATTGTGCCCTGGTTATTCCGGATGAGCACCTGAGTAGAGAAAGCCGAAAACTGTCTTTCATGATACAGCGTGAGACTGTTCAACCACTCGAAGACTTACCAGAATCTTTAGGATTCCTCCGCATTAATGAAGGGCCGTTAACCGGCCATGTACATATGCACCCGTATTCGGATGCACGCAAAAGTACTAGGGGCTACATAGTAGCCCCACTGTCAAACTCCTACGGCTAAGTAAAAGTGTTACAGCTATTTAGTTCGGTTGCCTAGTTCGACGTGCAATCACCTCCTTAATGGACCAAGACGTTGGATCAAGTGTGACTACACATATTTTTCGTGAACACCCCCGCATTGTATGCATGGGGACAGAAGCCAAAGACTGCTAACTTTCGGATTACTTAGATATGTATGTATATATATATATATATATATATATATATATATATATATATAAGGCCGCACAGGGGACACAATAATATTTTCAGGCAAAAAGTATAAATATAGCCTCATAATCAAAATAACATTGTTTTTACAATGATTCGATGTTTCACTCGAACAATATACTCTTTGAGCACTGCGCCTCTATTAAGCAGGCACCTTCTGTTACCTGCTCCAAGTAGTGCTCGGCTGAATACTGGCCTCCCGCCTCGCTATAATGGTAGCCTCCATATCTGTCCAATAGGCTTTAACACGGGCAAGAGCCATTCGTGCACCCTCTATGCACACCGACCTTCTCATGGCATCGATCCGAGGCACGACCCCAAGGAATTGTTGCACCAAACCAAAGTAACTGTCCGGCTTAGGCCCCTTTGGCCAAAGATGGTCTATTACAGACCGCATTGCAAGCCCGGACAACCTGTGAAGTTCCGCTACAGCAACCATCTTCTCACTTAACGACAGCGGGCGAGTGGGAGCATTGAATTGCGACCAGAAAAGCTTCTCCACTTCCTTATCACCTTGATCCTCACAGAACTTGGCAGCGTCAGCTGTACTCTTCGCCAAATCCGCATACGCATCTGCCGGACTCTAGTGTCCATCCAGGGGAGCATACTTCGGATCCAAAAACTTCGTCCGCATTAAGTAGGAGCCCCCAACCACGATTTTACCGGCCTGTTGAAGCTCCTCCCGCGCACCCCTGAGCTCGGTCCGCATCTCCTTGGTGGCATTAAGTGCCTTGTTCAGGTCGGCCGAACTATTCTTATGCTCCTTTTTAAGGAGCTCATACCGGTCAGCGGCATTTTTTAACTCCACAGCCATTTCGGCTATCTTTTCCTTGCTTCGGCGATGAGCAGCCTGTTCGGCTCTCAATTCCTCGGCCGCCTTTAGGGCAGCCGCATTGCTAACCCGAGCTTGTTTCTTGGCCTGGGCAAGTTCCGCCCTCAGGGCTTCCACGACAGCAGCACCGTCTGCAGTCCAAGCATATTGCATTAATATTATGCCACTCTCATATTTTCCTATATAAATAAGGAAAGAAGAGCACATACCTTGTGACTCGTTCAGCCGCTCGTTCACCAGCGTGATATCGGCATCAATAGATCCAATTTGCCTCCTTAGTTCGGCAACTTCAATGGACTGTTCGGTAGCTGGATCCTTAGATACCTGCGCATATGTACAGCGCAATCAGTACTTACAAAATATGATCCTCCGCTTGCCGCCTAGGGCGGGCAACCAGAGTCTCAGGGGCTACTATCCATATGGAGCACACCTAGCGCGTGCCTCACTGCCAAAAATTGTGTATTTTTCACTACATACCTCAAAGCCTCTGAGCAGGCTCGTAAATGCCTCATTCAAACCACTTGTAGCGGATGAAATCTTCTTAAGCACCACGCTCATTAATGAGCGGCGCTCCTCCGATAGCGCAGCTCGCTCTAGAAGGCCTGTCAGTATATCCGGCCGGACATCGAACTGTGCTGAACCCTTCTCATTGCCCCCCGTGGGAGCCAAACGCTCCGGGCTCAGGGCGGCTGACGTATTAGCCTCCGGCTTTGGCAGGTCCGGACTCCTCCTGACGACACCTTGGTGTCGCCC
>NW_025241568.1:0-3304 GCF_018294505.1 Triticum aestivum
GTGTCGAGGCACGACTTAGAGGCATAACCGCATTGAAAGCAATGTCGCAAGTCAGGCAGTCATTACAACATCCCATGTAATACATAATAAAAGGGGGGAGATAACATAGTTGGCTTACACTCGCCACGTCACATCAGAGTACATAAATAACATCCATCAAACAAATCACTCATGGCCCGACTACGGTGCCAAAATAGAAAAGACCCCCAACATGCGACAAGGTCCTGAATCGATAACCCCAACTAGGCACCACTACTGATCATCCGGAAAGGACACGTAGTATCGCTGAGAGTCCTCGTCGAACTCCCACTTGAGCTCGTACTCGTCACCTGGAGCGGAATCACCTGGACCTGCATCTGGAGTTGTAGTATCTGTGAGCCACAGGGACTCAGCAATCTTACACCCACGCGATCAAAACTATTTAAGCTCATAGGAATGGATAAGGCAAATATATGTGGAGCTGCAGCAAGCGACTAGCACATGTGGTGGCTAACTTATACGCAAAAGAGAGCGAGAAGAGAAGGCGAAGCACGAGCGAGAAGCTAAAGGAACATCCTGCGCAAGCATAACTCCAACACCGTGTCCACTTCCCGGACTCCGCCGAGAAGGGGCCATCACGGTAACACACACGGTTGATTCATTTTAATTAAGTTTAATTCAAGTAATCTACAACCGGACATTAACAAATTCCCATCTGCCCATAACCGCGGGCACGGCTTTCGAAAGATCAATCCCTGCAGGGGAGTCCCAACTTAGCCCATGACAAGCTCTCACGGTCAACGAAGGAATAGACCTCCACCCAAGTTACTCCGATTAGACTCGGTATCTTGGTACAACAAGATGATTCGACAGGTTAAAACAAGTCCAGCAACACCGCCCGAATGTGCCGACAAATCCCGATAGGAGCTGCACATATCTCTTTCTCAGGGCACACTCAGATGAGACTAGCTACGAGTAAAACCAACCCTCAAGTTTCCCTGAGGTGGCCCCGCAGGCAGCTCAGTTCGGACCAACACTCAGAGGGAGCACTGGCCCAAGGGGGGGCTGAAATACGATGACCCTCGGGCTCCGGAAACCCAAGGGAAAAAGAGGCTAGGTGGCAAATGGTAAAACCAATGTTGGGCGTTGCTGGAAAAGCTTTAATCAAGGCGAACTATCAAGGGGTTCCCATTATAACCCAACCGCGTAAGGGACGCAACAATCCGGGAACATAACACCGATATGACGGAAACTAGGGCGGCAAGAGTGGAACAAAACACTAGGCGAGAGGCCGAGCCTTCCACCCTTTACCAAGTATATAGATGCATTAAGATAACATAGCAATATAATGATATCCCAACAAGTAAATAAATGTTCCAACAAGGAACAGCTCCAATCTTCACCTGCAGCTAACAACGCTATAAGAAGGGCTGAGCAAAGCGGTAACATAGCCAATCAACGGTTTGCTAGGATAATGGTGGGTTAGAGGTTCAACATGGCAATTGGGAGGCTGACAAGCAAAAGGTAGGCATCGTAGCGGTGGCAAAGCAAAAGAGCGAGCAAACTAGCATAGCAAAGATAGTAGTGATTTCGAGGGTATGATCATCTTGCCTGCACAGTTGTCAGAGTTGACTGGATCCTCACAAGCAAACTCAACGGGCTCCTCGGTAGCGAACTCGTCTCCCGGCTCTACCCAACAAGACAAACAAGCAACAAGGATACAATCAACCACGGGCAAGACCAAGCAATATGATGAAATGACGATATGCTATGCGGGATGCGATGCGGGATGCAAAATGCAAGATATGACAGGAAAAGCATGATCTTGGCCTCAACTTGGAAAACCAAGTGTGCCACTGGATTGAGGGGATGAAATCTCTTGAAAACTATATAAAGATCATAGGAATCGGAGCTACGGTTTGGAAATGGCGAGCGTTTTAAGATATGACACCGGTCTGCGATTTACAGCAAGTAGGCATCTAAATGCAACGAAGTGAACATGCTACAGCCACCAAACATGAAAACAAAATACATGGCAGTGATGTACACAAGATGGTTGACAAAACACTAGCACTGAGCCATAGGCAAATTCATCCATTAAGAGGTTCAAACAAGCATGGCTAAAACGCAAATGCAAAACAGATTTCAGACTTAGTGAAATTAACACTAGTCTGAAATTTCAGATCACGATGCTCTCTTCGGAGCAGCAAAACAACATGATAGAAAACCTGAACATGACAAGTAAGAACATGGTATGGAGCTACTCAACAAGCTTAATAAAACACCCAAAGTGACCTGGGGCCAAAAGGGTTCACAAAATACTCTACCGAGCTCACGAACATCGCTCGAACACAATCAGTTTTCAGACTTAGTGAAAACCGAGACATGCTGAAATTTAACTCACGAAGGCATGTAAACGAGCTCGATGCACTCACTATGGTGCAAGTCATGGCTAGGAAAGCATATAACCAGCAAGAAGGCACAAAGTGCTAGCTACTCATGGCAAGAACGAAGGCATAGCATGCATGGAACGCTAACGGTAGCATCGGCGAAATCGCAAACAAGTTGACGATCTGCCCAGATTAACAACAAAGCAAAAGTTGAGCTCGATTGAGTCAACCTAGAGCACTCCACAAATGCCAACAAAGACATGGATGGATAGAGCATGACATAAATATCAAAACTCCCTTACTGATCATCCTCAAAAGAGGCACGGATCACTAGGAAACAAGCTGGACATATAGCATCATGAACTAAAATATCCCAGACTTAGCGAAAATCACTAAGTCCCTGAAATCTGCAATCTCAGGTACCTCTCTTCGCAAGCTTGCACAAGACAACACACACATCCTAAAAATGCATGGGTGACACCTCTGGAAAGAAGACAAAATGCTTCACAATACATCCCAAAGGGGCACAAGCATATCATGCACGGATTAAACATAGCAAAAATGACAAAAGTGCATGATGAACTAACGGTTCTGCAATTTAACTCACGAAGCCTCCTTCTAACAGCATTTTGGGTATCAAGATGACCTCAAATGCAAATGATGCAATGGAATGAAATGACGTACATGTCGAGACGAAGATTTTGATATCTCATACGCCTAAAACGGATCTACGGTTGCGGAGATACGAGCAGTCAAACATCGCATAAAAATTAGGGTTACAGGGATGAAAAGTCAACCTAGAGGATTAGATCTCAGATCTGGCGCGGTTTACGGAGTCCGCCGGAAACACTGTTCACGCCGGGGCACGGGGATCAAGGATGACCGGCCGGAGAGCTCGCCGGCGTCGGGGAGGCGGTGGCCGGCGTCGGGGAGGC
>NW_025241569.1:0-3304 GCF_018294505.1 Triticum aestivum
CGGTCCATCAAATGGACGTCAACAATGCCTTTCTCCACGGGTGTCTCGCTGAGCGCGTCTACTGTCAACAACCTGCGGGCTTCGTCGACGCGCACCACCCCGAGCATGTGCCTGCATGCGCCTGCATGCTCCTGTACACGATCTCCATGATCGACCACGCAGTCTCGCTAGCGCTCGGCGCTCCCTCTGTACATGCGCTATATAAGCAGAGATCAATCACAGCACCACCAAGGTGGATTGCTCATTCTTTCTCTCGTCCACACCTATGACGAGAATATGTGGCCGGGGACGCAGTAGATCGACGGCGAGGAGGCGAGGAACTCCGGTGGACTTGCTGTCCGTGAAGAAGATGGCTCGAGGCGGTCAATCGAGGGGTTGTGGCGACGCATGTGTCGTGGTAGAAGGACGCAGGGTCGTCGGCGGTCCTCTCCACGGCGACAGGCGGGTCGGAGGCGCGACGTGGACGGCTACCCCGAGCTCGAGCTCTGGCTTGCTCGGGTCATGGTGGACAGGGCGACGGCGAGGCGCGTGGCGCTTACCTGAGCGACGGCAAGGGAAAGAGAAAGGTGGAAGTGGACGAGGCGGTCTAGGTCTAGGGTTAGGACATATCTTATAGGCCTATAGGGCACAGGACGACCGTCAAATCGACCGGGGTGTTGACGTGGACATGCTGGATGTGTTGTCGTACAGTAGGAAGAAGAGGAACAGAGGATGGCATTGCTGGGCTGGGCTTCATGCCTTGTGGCTGCTGCTGCGCTGGGAGGCCTAGAGGGAAGCCCAGGTAGGTTGTTGCTATTCTTTCTCTTTCTTTCATTTTCCTCAAACAGAAAAACAAAGAGAAAAGTGCAAGGGGCTAGAGGAGGAATTTGGAAGAGATGAAAATATTCCCAAGCTCCTGGGATTATACACTAATTAAATAAATTGCCTTGGGCATTCTTAGAGGTAGAAAAATGGAACAAGTTTGAATAATACTCAAACTTGAGGCATTTTTGAGCCCAACCAAATCAACTCCCAATGGAATGAAATTTGACAGAGAGGTAACTGGCATGGTCGAAGATTTCCTGGGAAAAGATGAAGATTAATGGAGGAGGGAAATAATGCCACTTGCAAAAAGAAAGGAAGAAGGAAGTGGGAGGTGATAATGCAAGATCATATGCATAAGCTAACATGGTGCAAGCACAACAACATGAATACCACAAGGCATATGATGCGCATGGAGAATGCATAACGACAAGAGGTACAAATGCAATATAACCAAATGATGAACATGGTGCAAGAAGAGAAAATATGGCAAGGCACTCAACATGGTCATGGCATGCAACAAAGTTTATTGAAATGGCATATGAAACTCATGCATTACATCCGGGGTGTTACAACTCTCCTCCACTAACAGAAAATCTTGTCCTGAGATCTTAGGAATGAGGTAGAAGAGAAAGGGGATATCGTGAAACAAGAGCACAAGAGAGAAGATGAACAAGATCGAGAGCATCTGGGTAGAAAAGAGGAACGACGATTATGACAAGAATCAAAAGCTCAAAGAATAAGATAGACTCTAACACCACTCTGGTTAGAGGAAGCTAGAAAGGAATAAGATTGAAAGAATTTGGGCAGCACTCCGGCTGAAAATGGAACGAATAGAACATGAACTTCACAAGATCGGATGACAGTTGACGAGACGAATAGATAATGCCTCCAGAAGAATTGAAATAGTGGAATGAAAAGAATGGATAAGAGAACAACAACTTCCACCACGAATGAATTCGATAGCATCCTTGGAAGGAAGGATTGAACGGAGTTGTTGAGAAAATCAACAACAAAAGAATAAGCTTGTTGTGGACTTATTGAAAATATCTCCAACATTTGAGGTGAAATTTTTGTCACAAACAAAAGCTTTAATAGATGAGAAGAACGAAGAAATGCAAAACTCCACTTCAAAAGAATATGGAGAATTAGTTGCACTTCGATACACAAGAAGAAAAGATACTTGAGCTCCTCCAACAAGAACCTTGATGAACATTTGAAGAATGAATTAAATCATGAAGAACTCCGGTAACAAAAGGATGATGAGATATAATTGAAGGATGAAAATAATAAGATTAAAGCCTTGCGATGATTTAGATGGAGGTTCGCGAAAAGACAAGCAAGAAAACATGGCAGTTCAGAAAAGAAAAGATGAAACGCTTTGAACCAAGAATTTATTCGTCATGAACAACTCCGAAGGAAGGGATTACTCAACTTGATGAAAGAAGAATAAGAATTATGTTATGCTTATCCTCCACCCATTTAATCGATGGGAAGCAATGGATTTGCATACTACTTATTCGCGTTGAAAAAGATTAAGGGGAGATATAGTGCAAACTTGAGAAAGTCTTCACGAACCACCCGTAGGATTGGAAAGAATGAATGAATTAATATGATGACAAAGGGTGAGGAATGCTGAACAAACCACCGTAAGAATTAGAGAAATGAATGAAGAAAGAGAATGAATCACCAGGAAGAATTAGAAGAGAAAATATGCTTGAGGGGATATAGAAGCCAAAGAACGAAGAGATCACGAGCTGACTAAAGAATACTTGATCGGAGCACCGAAAGAATATGGAGACGAACGAAGAGGCATCAATTGCGACTAATTGGAGAACGAAGCTGAAAACTCAGAACGAAGAAATCTCCTAGAATGATGGCCTCCGAATGATCGAGAGGGAAAGCAACTCCTGAAATACTCTGGAGGGTAAGAAAAGAATTTCTGATAAATGGAATAATTTGAGAGAATAACATGAAGCTAGAACCACGAATCTTGGAGAGAACGGACAAGATTTAAGAGAAACTTTTGTTCGGTCTTCAAATGTAGAGAATGACGACGAGAAACACCACCAAAGTTGTTGAGACACTCCGGTTAAATGAAAAGAGTAAAGGTTGATCGAAAGATGAAAATGATTTCAAAGTGATATTGGACAAGGCATATGACTGATGGAATCCATTCTTATGTCACACTTTGTAAAGAATTTGGGAATAACTCCAGAATAATAAGAAGAGTTAGGTACGATCCTGGGAAAAGACCTGTGGGTTAGGGCCCACTAAAGAGAAAACATCATTGAAAAGGATTGAAGAAGCGAGATGATGCACCAGAACGATTGAAAGACTTGAATGAGGTGACAACCTCGAAATGGAATGAATGAGTCTTGATTGAAACAAGAATCTTTGAGATAACTTCAGCACTTCGGGACAACAGAATAGCAAGAGACGAACAAGCAGGAGAAACATCTGAGCCATGAAAAAGAATGTGATGAACACCGAATACTTGAAT
>NW_025241570.1:0-3304 GCF_018294505.1 Triticum aestivum
AATGGAAAAGTAACTTAGCAAAGATCAATATGTGAAAAGCTTGTAGGCAATGGATCAATGATGGATAATTATGTCGGATGGCATTCATCATGCAACGGTTATAACATAGGGTGACACAAAACTAGCTCAAGTTCATCACTATAATGTAGGCATGTATTCTGAATATAGTCATACGTGCTTATGAAAAAGAACTTGCATGACATCTTCTGTCCTACCCTCCCGTGGCAGCGTGGTCCTATTGGAAACTAAGGGATATTAAGGCCTCCTTTTAATAGAGTATCGGACCAAAGCATTAGCACTTAGTGAATACATGAACTCCTCAAACTATAGTCATCGTCGGGAGTGGTCCCGACTATTGTCACTCCATGGTTGCCGGATCACAACACGTAGTAGGTGACTATAACTTGCAAGATAGGATCAACAACACAAATATATTCATGAAAACATAATAGGTTCATATCTGAAATCATGGCACTTGGGCCCTAGTGACAAGCATTAAGCATAGCAAAGTGATAGCAACATTAATCTTAGAACATAGTGGATACTAGGGATCAAACCCTAACAAAACTAACTCAATTACATGGTAAATCTCATCCAACCCATCATGGTCTAGCAAGCCTATGATGGGATTACTCACGCGCGACGGTGAGCATCATGAAATTGGTGATGGAGGATGGTTGATGATGACGATGGCGACGGATTTCCCTCTCCAGAGCCCCGAATCGTAAAACGCGATGAATCCTTCTCTCTGATTTTTTTCTCCCTGAGAGTGAATATATGGAGTTGGAGTTGAGGTTAGTGGAGATCCAGGGGGCCCACAAGGTCGAGTGGCGCGCCCTAGGGGGGTGGGCGCGCCCCCACCCTTGTGGCCAGGGTGTGGGCCCCCTTCACTTGATTCTTTCTCCAATATTTTTTATTAATTCCAAAACTTATCTCCGTGAAGTTTCAGGTTATTCCGAGAACGTTTATTTCTGCACAAAAATAACACCCGTGCAATTCTACTAAAAAAGTGTTAGTCCGGGTTAGTTCCATTCAAATCATGCAAGTTAGAGTCCAGAACAAGGGCAAAAGAGTTCGGAAAAGTAGATACGACGGAGACGTATCAGCAGCGTGACCAACCCACCCCTCGATCAGGTCAGGCCCAGGCGACGCCGAGGTCCGTGCACCTGGAGAAGCATCGCCGCTTCCTGGTGACCATTGCGACCACCGAGCCAACCCAGCTCGTGTCGATGAAGACAGACCCCGGAGCCACGCAAACCTGCAGGATTTCCGCCTCCGCACCAAGGTACAGCCCACATCCTTTCCTCCACCCCAGCGTGCCGCCCCAGCCCTCTCGGTCACCGCCTCAGATCTCGCTCCGCCTAACGCTGGTATGGACCCGCAGATCCGCCCGCCCACAGCGCCACCAACATCGGCCTTCCCTCCAATAGAGCACCCCTTCGCCCCTAGCAACTCTTGTTCACCCTTCAGCTTGACCCGCCGCGCGGGGCTCTCCTCTCCGACGCCCATGCCGACCGGTGTGTTCTCCCCCTGCGCCCCCTCTGTCACGGCCTCGTCCTCCAATTCCACCCCGAGCACCCGGAACCGCCCCACCCCCCCGACGCGCCGCCCATGCCTTCAACTACGAAGGGAAACACCTAGCTAGCCGTGGCCGGTGAGCCACACGCTGGATTCACCCCTCCGACGGTGGCGCCCTGCACAAAGGGACGGGGGACGAGGACGAGCGAGCACATGATGAGTGATGTCTACTACACAACCTTCTTCTTGTAGACATTGTTGGGCCTCGAAGTGCAGAGGTTTGTAGGACAGTAGCAAATTTCCCTCAAGTGGATGACCTAAGTTTTATCAATCCATGGGAGGCGTAGGATGAAGATGGTCTCTCTCAAACAACCCTGCAACCAAATAACAAAGAGTCTCTTGTGTCCCCAACACACCCAATACAATGGTAAATTGTATAGGTCCACTAGTTTGGCGAAGAGATGGTGATACAAGTGCAATATGGATGGTAGATATAGGTTTTTATAATCTGAAATTATAAAAACAGCAAGGTAACTAATGATAAAAGTGAGCGAAATCGGTATTGCAATGCGTTGAAACAAGGCCTAGGGTTCATACTTTCACTAGTGCAAGTTCTCTCAACAAGGATAACATAATTAGATCATATAACTATCCCTCAACATGCAACAAAGAGCCACTCCAAAGTCACTAATAGTGGAGAACAAACGAAGAGATTATTGTAGGGTACGAAACCACCTCAAAGTTATTCTTTGCGATCAATCCATTGGGATATTCCTATAAGCGTCACAAACAGCCCTAGAGTTCGTAGTAAAATAACACCTTAAGATACAAATCAACCAAAACCCTAATGTCACCTAGATACTCCAATGTCACCTCAAGTATCTGCGGGTATGATTATACGATATGCGTCACACAATCTCAGATTCATCTATTCAACCAACACAAAGAACTTCAAAGAGTGCCCCAAAGTTTCTACCGGAGAGTCAAGACGAAAATGTGTGCCAACCCCTATGCATAAGTTCACAAGGTCACAGAACTCGCAAGTTGATCACCAAAACATACGTCAAGTGGATCACGTGAATATCCCATTGTCACCACAGATAAGCACATGCAAGACATACATCAAGTGTTCTCAAATTCTTAAAGAGTCAACCCGATAAGATAACTGCAAAGGGAAAACTCAATCCATTACAAGAGAGTAGAGGGGGAGAAACATCATAAGATCCAACTATAATAGCAAAGCTCGCGGTACATCAAGATTGTGCCAAATCAAGAACACGAGAGGGATATATATATATATATATATATATATATATATATATATATAGAGAGAGAGAGAGAGAGAGATCAAACACATAGCTACTAGTACATACCCTCAGCCCCGAGGGTGAACTACTCCCTCCTCGTCATGGAGAGCGTCGGGATGATGAAGATGGCCACCTGTGAGGGATCCCCCCCTCTGGCAGCGTGCCGGTATAGAGTCCCGAATGGTTTTTGGTGGCTACAAAGGCTTGCGACGACGGAACTCCCTATCTAGGTTTCTTTTCGGGGGTTTCTGTATTTATAGGAATTTTTGACGTTGATGTCACGTCAGGGGGGGTCTCTGAGTCATCCACGAAGCAGGGGGGCGCGCCCTCCACCCTCGTTGATGGCTCGGGACTCTTTTGGCCCAACTCTTTTACTCCGGGGGCTTATTTTGGTCCATAAAAAATCATCAAAAATTGGCACGTCAATTGGACTCCGTTTGGTATTCCTTTTCTGTAAAACTCAAAAACAAGGAAAAAAC
>NW_025241571.1:0-3304 GCF_018294505.1 Triticum aestivum
CATTGGCTCAACCTTTTCTATTCTACATTCCGGAGTGCCTCAACAATTCAAGTTGGTGTTTCTCATCGTCTTTCTCAACACTTGAAGACTGAAGAAGAGTTTTCCTCTAAATCTTGCTCTATTCTCTTCAAGATTCGTGATTCTACCTTGATGCCATCCACTCATAATTGTTTTCAATTGTGAGAATTCTTTTCTTCTATCCGGAGCAATTCAGGAGTCTTTTCAGTTTGATTCTCCAAAGCCCATCATTTCAGAAGACTTATTCATTCTCAGCCTCCAGCTATCATCCTCCAAATCTTACCAGTGCATCATTCAAATATTCTCTAGTCAGTCATGATCTATTCGTTTCACTTGTATCTAAATTCTCTCAAGCATCTTCGTTCATTTGCGAATTCTTCCCGGTGTTTCTTTATCTTTTCTTAGTTCATTTTCAATTCCTACCGGTGGTTTGTTCAAGATTCTCTTTCATGGTGATCATATAAATCCATTCGTTGTTCCCAAATCTACCGGTGGTTCGTTGAAGACTCTCCAAGTTTGTGTTATATCTAGCTTAATCCTTTCTATGAGAATAAGTAGTATGCCAAATCCGTTGCTTGTCATCAATTTAAATTGGTGAAGGATACACATAACATAATTCTTATTCTTGTTTCATCCAAGCATTCTAATTTCTTCTTTATGGAGTGGTTCATCATATCACATTCTCGGTTCAGGATGCTTTATCTTTTCTTCCGGAGTTCCAAGCTTCCACTTTATCTCGTCGCAAAGCTTCATCTTAATCATCGCAAGGTTTCACCTTGTGTTTTCACTTCTCTTTCTTTTTGTTATCCTTTTATTTATCGGAGTTCTTCATGGAGGCTCTACATGATGTTTCATAAAGGATTTAATTCCTTCTCGAAGTGTTCATCAAGATTCCTTGCAGAGGAGCTCAAGTATTCTTCTTCTTCCAATCCCGAGTGAAATTATTCTCCCTTATCTTTTGAGGTGGTAGTATATCATTCTTCATTCACAAGAATGAGATATTTAAACCCATCAATCTCTTCATTGGAGTTATCTTGGGTTATTTTCACCTAAAGCCTTCCCTAAGGAATGTTGCTAATTGTGGTGTCTATCGTTAATCCAAGTTTTCCTCCTATTCTCGCGGTAAAAGAAGTTTTTCATCTCTTTGGTTCTCTCACTCAAATCAATAGCTTCCTTTAGTGGCCGTTTGTCACCTCATAATGTTGAGATGTTTCCATAAGCCCACTACAAGCTTATTCTTTTCGTTGTTGATATCTAAGAACTCCGTTCTAGCATTTATTGTAAGCGTGCTCTCTTAAGATCTTGTTTCCCTTCGTTCATTCCATTCCATTCTCTCATTCGTTCCGGAGGCATTGTGATGTTGCTCTTTTCTCTCATCATCTCAAGTTGTGAGGATCGTGTTCTTTTCATGCTTATTCACTTAACCGGAGTGTTGTGTCCATTATTCCTCTTCTAATCGGAGTCGCATCCAAGTGCTTTCATTTCGCGAAGTTCATAGTCTATGCTTTCCATTTCCAACCGGAGTCTTATCGTAATTGATCCTTATCGTCCCTTGTACATCTCATTTCAACTAGAGTGCTTGCATGTACTTCTCGTCCATTGCAACCCTTTTCTTATGCTTTCAACCTACAAGGTTCTTGTAATGTTCCTTGTTACTTTTTCTAACGGAGTGCTTTCAACTTCATTCATCTTCGTTGTTTTCTTTTCTTGAATTTTTTCAACCTCTCAAGGTTCTTTGGTCTTACTCGTTTGTCAAAGAAGCAACTTAGTTATACCTCTTCTCTTTCTCCTCTGTTTTTCCTTCGGTGCCATTCTAGATCTCGGGACGAGATCCTCTCGTAGTGGTGGAGTGTTGTACCGCCCCGAGACCGATGTGCCATGTGTCTTCCAGTTATTCGTTGTAGTTGCCTTGTCTTTTGCTTGCGTGTCATGCATTTCATATCTTGTCTTCATGTGCATCGCATTTGCATACATGTTCGTCTCATGCATCCGAGCATTTTCCCCGTTGTCCGTTTTGCATTCCGGCGCTCCTATGTCCTTTGGTGTCCCCTTTTGCCTATTTTCGTGTGCGGGTGTTAAACATTCTCGGATTGGACCGAGACTTGCCAAGCGGACTTGGTTTACTACCGGTAGACCGCCTGTCAAGTTTCGTGCCATTGGGACTTTGTTTGATACTCCAACGGTTAACCGAGTGTAGCGACCAGACCTCAAACAGTCTGATCTCTGTGCTCCGGTGTCATCCCTGGATCAGTAGTGCTGACACCACACAGTACTCGGAGGATTTATAACAGAGTAGCAATCACACAGTTTTTACATCGAGTGTCTCCATAGAGAACTTATTACAGTAAATATGGCTTAAGGCCATCTAATAACGATAACAGCAGAAGGCTTGGAAGATAAGTGAGTCCATCAACTCCAACGGCATCACTGAGTATAGAACCACGACCTAAAAACTCCTTAATCGTCGTCTGAAAAGTCTGCAATATTAACGTTGCAGCCCGAAACGGGTCAGCACATGGAATATGCTGGCAAGGTAACACATAGAGAATAATGGAATGAAACAGTTATACTATATGCATAATTGGCTGGTGGAAAGCTCTATGGTTACAGTTTTGCGTAAAGCCAATTTTTCCCTACTTCAAAGGAATAAATTTAATTACTATCATGGTGGTTGTTAAACATTGAGAATGGTTGACAGCATTCTTAATCCCAATTAAGCATCATCATTAAACAAAACCCAATAAAACTAATTTAGAGTAACATGTTGAGATTCACATGATAATCTAGGTACTAGATACTCAAGATGTCCATAACCGGGGACACGGCTAACCATGATTAGTTTATTACACTCTGCGGAGGTTTGCGCACTTTTCCCCACAAGACTCGATCGCCTCCGTTTGGTTTCTCGCACTACATGGTGTTTGAGAAGACGGATGACCGAGACATAGTCTTTCAGAAGCGCTAGCACCTTACGATCGGGTAGACCGTACCACCTACATCCCCTACATCTGCTAGCTACCACTGTAAGTGTTCGCACGACTTAGTCAACTATGCTAGAGCCGATAATAGCTTATGGCTGCACACGGAAGTTTCTAGTATGAATAGTCTCATGATCCCTTTGAGCCTGGGTGGCGGTCCAAAAGAAAACAGGCAAGTCCTGGAATACCCAGGTGCCTCAATCCACCCAGATGTGTGTTTAAGTTGCCACCTTAGATAAACCATTAATTAAAAACTCACATCTGTCATGGATATCACTCACCCAATCCACGTCTACTAGCATAGCATG
>NW_025241572.1:0-3303 GCF_018294505.1 Triticum aestivum
TCATTTTGGGGATACGCTCTAGAGACAGCTACATTCACTTTAAATAGGGCACCGTCTAAATCCGTTGAGACGACACCGTATGAATTATGGTTTGGGAAGAAACCTAAGTTGTCGTTTCTAAAAGTTTGGGGATGCGATGCTTATGTCAAGAAACTTCAACCTGAAAAGCTCGAACCCAAGTCAGAAAAATGCGTCTTCATAGGATACCCCAAGGAAACCATTGGGTATACCTTCTACTTAAGATCCGAGGGCAAGATCTTTGTTGCCAAGAACGGATCCTTTCTGGAAAGAGAGTTTCTCTCGAAAGGAGTAAGTGGGAGGAAAGTAGAACTCGATGAAGTACTACCTCTTGAACCGGAAAGTAGTGCAGCTTAGGAAAATGTTCCTGTGGTGCCTACACCAACTGGAGAGGAAATTAATGATGATGATCAAGGTACTTCGGATCAATTTGATACTGAACTTCGTAGGTCCACAAGGACACGTTCCACACTAGAGTGGTATGGCAACCCTGTCCTGGAAATCATGTTGTTAGACAACGGTGAACCTTCGAACTATGAAGTAGCGATGGCGGGCCCAGATTCCAACAAATGGCTAGAAGCCATGCAATCCGAGATAGAATCCATGTATGAAAACAAAGTATGGACTTTGACTGACTTGCCCGATGATCGGCGAGCGATAGAAAACAAATGGATCTTTAAGAAGAAGACGGACGCGGATGGTAATGTCACCATCTATAAAGCTCGACTTGTCGCTAAGGGTTATCGGCAAGTTCAAGGGATTGACTATGATGAGACTTTCTCTCCCGTAGCGAAGCCTAAGTCCGTCCGAATCATGTTAGCAATTGCCGCATACTATGATTATGAGATATGGCAGATGGACGTCAAAACGGCATTCCTTAACGGTTATCTTAAGGAAGAGCTGTATATGATGCAGCCGGAAGGTTTTGTCGATCCTAAGAATGCTAACAAAGTATGCAAGCTCCAGCGATCCATTTATGGGCTGGTGCAAGCATCTCGGAGTTGGAACATTCGCTTTGATGAGATGATCAAAGCGTTTGGCTTTATGCAGACTTATGGAGAAGCCTGCGTTTACAAGAAAGTGAGTGGGAGCTCTGTAGCATTTCTCATATTATATGTAGATGGCATACTTTTGATGGGAAATGATATATAATTCTTGGACAACATTAAGGCCTACTTGAATAAGTGTTTTTCAATGAAGGACCTTGGAGAAGCTGCTTACATATTAGGCATCAAGATCTATAGGGATAGATCGAGACGCCTCATAGGTCTTTCACAAAGCACATACCTTGATAAGATTTTGAAGAAGTTCAAAATGGATCAGTCCAAGAAAGGGTTCTTGCCTGTATTATAGGGTGTGAGATTGAGCCCGGCTCAATGCCCGACCACGGCAAAAGATAAAGAAGAGATGAGTGTCATCCCCTATGCCTCAGCCATAGGATCTATTATGTATGCCATGCTGTGTACCAGACCTGATGTAAACCTTGTCGTAAGTTTGGTAGGAAGGTACCAAAGTAATCACGACAAGGAACACTGGACAGCGGTCAAGAATATCCTGAAGTACCTGAAAAGGACAAAGGACATGTTTCTTGTTTATGGAGGTGATGAAGAGCTCATCATAAAGGGTTACGTTGACGCTAGCTTCGACACAGATCTGGATGACTCTAAGTCACAAACCGGATACGTGTATATGTTGAATGGTGGGGCAGTAAGCTGGTGCAGCTGCAAGCAGAGCGTCATGGCGGGATCTACATGTGAAGCGGAGTACATGGCAGCCTCGGAGGCAACGCATGAAGCAATATGGGTGAATGAGTTCATCACCGACCTAGGAGTCATACCCAATGCGTCGGGGCCGATCAAACTCTTCTGTGACAACACTGGAGCTATTGCCCTTGCCAAGGAGCCCATGTTTCACAAGAAGACCAGGCACATCAAGCATCGTTTCAACTCCATCCGTGAAAATGTTCAAGAAGGAGCCATAGATATTTGCAAAGTACATACGGATCTGAATGTCGCAGATCCATTGACTAAACCTCTTCCACGAGCAAAACATGATCAACACCAGAACTCTATGGGTGTTCGATTCATCACAATGTAACTAGATTATTGACTCTAGTGCAAGTGGGAGACTGCTGGAAATATGCCCTAGAGGCAATAATAAAAGGATTATTATTATATTTCCTTGTTCATGATAGTTGTCTTTTATTCATGCTATAATTGTATTATCCGGAAATCATAATACACGTGTGAATACATAGACCACAATACGTCCCTAGTAAGCCTCTAGTTGACTAGCTCGTTGGTCAACAGATAGTCATGGTTTCCTGACTATGGACATTAGATGTCATTGACAACGGGATCACGTCATTAGGAGAATGACGTGATGGACAAGACCCAATCCTAAGCATAGCACAAGATCGTGTAGTTCGTTTTGCTAGAGCTTTTACAATGTCAAGTATCTCTTCCTTAGACCATGAGATCGTGTAACTCTCGGATACCGTAGGAGTGCTTTGGGTGTACCAAACGTCACAACGTAACTGGGTGACTATAAAGGTGCACTACAGGTATCTCCGAAAGTGTCTGCTGGGTTGACACGGATCGAGACTGGGATTTGTCACTCCGGATAACGGAGAGGTATCACTGGGCCCACTCGGTAGTGCATCATCATAATGAGCTCAAAGTGACCAAGTGTCTGGTCACGGGATCATGCATTACGGTACGAGTAAAGTGACTTGCCGGTAACGAGATTGAACGAGGTATTGGGATACCGACGATCGAATCTCAGGCAAGTAACATACCGTCTGACAAAGGGAATAGTATATGGGGTTGCTTGAATCCTCGACATCATGGTTCATCCGATGAGATCATCGAGGAGTATGTGGGAGCCAACATGGGTATCCAGATCCCGTTGTTGGTTATTGACTGGAGAGCCGTCTCGGTCATGTCTACATGTCTCCCGAACCCGTAGGGTCTACACACTTAAGGTTCGGTGACGCTAGGGTTGTATGAATATGAGTATGCAGCAAACCGAATGTTGTTCGGAGTCCCGGATGAGATCCCGGACGTCAAGAGGAGTTCCGGAATGGTCCAGAGGTAAAGAATTATATATAGGAAGTGCTGTTTCGGCCATCGGGAAAGTTTCGGGGTCACCCGGTATTGTACCAGTACCACCGGAAGGGTCCCGGGGGTCCACCGGGTCGGGCCACCTATCCTGGAGGGCCCCGTGGGCTGAAGTGGGAGGGGAACCAGCCCCTATTGGGCTGGTGCGCCCCCCCTTGGCCCCCCC
>NW_025241573.1:0-3303 GCF_018294505.1 Triticum aestivum
GATTCTGAAGACATCGACGGTATGGACGATGATGTAGGAGAAGAACAGGAACCACCGCCCATGGGGTAGTGGACAGCCACCTCCTCATACAATACATATATATGGTGGAAACTCCGAAAGAAACCAATGGCGATGAGGCAATGGAGGATAACCCCTCAAGGAAGAAAGTAAAGCATGGGCGTCGTCGGCGCCGCTCCAAGCCCTGCCACAGCAATACCGGCATAGGAGACGAAAACAATCCGGATGGTGCCGAAGATGAATACAACCCCGACCAGCCTGCCTTCGAGCAGGTCGAACAGGAAGACAGGCAGGTCAGCCCAGACGAACAGGCGACGGACGGATATCCGGAGGAGGACAACTACATGCCCCCCTCCGAAGACTAGATTAGCCTCGGCGACGACGAGTTCGGTGTGCCTGAGAACCCCGTGGAGTAGGAGCGCTTCAAGCGACGGCTCATGGCCACAGCGAGGAGCCTGAGAAAGAAGCAGCAGCAGCTCCAAGCTGATCAAGACCTGCTCACAGACAGATGGATTGAAGTCCTGGCAGCTGAGGAATATGGACTCGAGCGCCACACGGCCGACCGGACACCTCGTGGCCGGGATAAAACAGCGTATCAGCCCGAATACCAGCCCACACCCCTACGCCAATACACTACAGCCCGGGGTAATAGGCAGGACCTGCAAGATATGCTGGAAAACAAGGTAGGACAGCCAAGATCGATCTACGGATCGTGGGGGCGCGCCCCAACACGTGACAATGATCGTCACGCCGGACACACTATCAACAATTCTGGCCGGGCCGAGTAAAGCCAACCAGAGTCATTCGAACTGCACAACCACATAGCCTGGCATAGAGGCGCCGCACACCCCCTCTGCTTCACTGACGAAGTGATGGATCATGAATTCCCAGAAGGGTTTAAACCCATAAACATCGAATCATACGATAGCACAATAGACCCCGTAGTATGGATTGAAGATGTCCTTCTCCACATTCACATGGCCTGCGGAGACGATTTACACGCCATCAAGTATCTTCCCCTTAAGCTCAAAGGACTGGCCCGACACTGGCTAAATAGCCTGCCGGCAAATTCCATTCGCAGTTGGGAAAACCTGGAGGACGCATTCCTCGACAACTTCTAGGGCACGTACGTGTGACCACCGGATGCCGATGACTTGAGCCACATTACCCAACAGCCCGGAGAGTTAGCCAGGAAATTCTGGACTCGGTTCCTAATGAAAAAGAACCAAATAGTCGACTGTCCGGACGCCGAACCCCTGGCGGCCTTTAAGCATAATATCCATGACGAGTGGCTCGCCAGACACCTCGGCCAGGAAAAACCAAAGTCCATGGCGGCCCTCACGACACTCATGACCCGCTTTTGCGCGGGCAAGGATAGCTCGTTGGCTCGCAGTAGCACCACGCCTATAATTCCGGCACCTCAGATGTCCGCGACAATAACGGCAAGCCACGACGCAACAGACATAAGCGACGGAACAACGGCGACAACACTGAAGACACGGCAGTCAACGCCGGATTCAGTGGCTCCAAATCCGGTCAGCCGAAAAAGCCGTTCAAAAGAAACAAGCAGGGACCATCCAGTCTGGACCGCATACTTGAACGCTCATTCCAAATTCATGGCACCCCGGATAAGCCAGCAAACCACACTAATAGAGACTGCTGGGTGTTCAAACAGGCCGGTAAAATGAACGCCGAAAACAAGGACAAGGGGTTGCACAACGATGATGACGAGGAGCCCCAGCGTCCGAACACGGGGGGACAGAAGAAATTTCCTCCCTAGGTGAAAACGGTCAACATGATCTACGCCATCCACATTCCCAAACGGGAACGGAAGCGAGCACTATGGGACGTCTATGCGATGGAGCCAGCCGCCCCAAAATTCAACCCATGGTCAGCATGTCCGATCACTTCCGATCGTAGGGATCACCCTACCAGCATCTGTCACGGCGGTTCAACCGCATTGGTCCTAGACCCAATCATCGACGGATTCCACCTCACGCGAGTCCTTATGGATGGCGGCAGCAGCCTGAACCTGCTTTAAGGACACAGTGCACAAAATGTGCATCGACCCTTCAAGGATCAAGCCCACCAAAACCACCTTCAAAGGTGTAATTCCAGGAGTAGAAGCCCGTTGCACAAGCTCCATAACATTGGAAGTGGTCTTCGGATCTCCGGATAACTTCCAAAGCAAGGAGTTAATCTTCGATATCGTCCCTTTCCATAGTGGTTATCACGCACTGCTTGGATGAACCGCATTCGCTCGATTCAATGCGGTACCACACTATGCATACCTTAAGCTCAAGATGCCAGGACCTCGCAGGGTCATAACAGTCAACGGAAACATGGACCGCTCTCTTCGTACAGAAGAGCATACTGCAGCCCTCGCGGCAGAAGTACAATGCAGCCTTCTCCGGCAAACCACCAATCCGGCAACAACAACCCCGAACACCGTCAAGCGAATCCGGAGTACCCTACAACAGGATCGCCAGGCACGCCAAGAGCATGACTAGCAGTCCGGCCTCCGCTCTAGCCCCATCAAGGCAGCATTCGTACCGCGCGTATGCAATTACGCACTCAAAATACCATGGGCATAGGCGGAGGCGCAATAGTGACTCAGTCAACAGTGTGATACAGCCGCAACATACTTTAATAACCCCCTTTTCTATCTTTCAGGGCGCTCCTTTCGGACAGCCTCTTCAGAAGAGCCGGATTGTCGGACTTGCACAGGAGAGAAAACCAAGGAGGCAAAAGGCTTTGCGCACAAAGGGAATACCTAGGTGGAATCTGTTCACGATCGTTATACCTGTTTTATATACCTACATGCGGCCCGCCCTTGGATAGGACATGTTAAATAGTCCTATTTACTTCTGCTTAATGCATTCATTGTAAACATACGCTTAGATGTATTCTTCATCAATGGGAGATAATATATAGCGTCAGCTTATTATTCCTATTTGCACATTTTTCTATTAATAGTTTATTTAATATTGCATCCGTACACCTTGGTACATTCAGTTTGCCAGGGGCTTCTTATGGCGCCCCATACTATGGCAAGATAAGTCAGAACACTTTCAACAGTGCGGCACCCCGAATTTATAGCATTATATGCATCATCTCCGAATCACGTCTTGGGTCAATAGTTGGGTTTGCCCGGCTCCCTTGTTTTGGTACCTTATGTTCCGTTATATCGGCTAAGGCAGTGCAGGGAGAACTACTGTGATTGTGTCCCGGTTCTTCCGGACGAGCACCTCAGTAGAGAAAGCCGAAAACTGACCGGCATGATGC
>NW_025241574.1:0-3303 GCF_018294505.1 Triticum aestivum
GATTCTGAAGACATCGACGGTATGGACGATGATGTAGGAGAAGAACAGGAACCACCGCCCATGGGGTAGTGGACAGCCACCTCCTCATACAATACATATATATGGTGGAAACTCCGAAAGAAACCAATGGCGATGAGGCAATGGAGGATAACCCCTCAAGGAAGAAAGTAAAGCATGGGCGTCGTCGGCGCCGCTCCAAGCCCTGCCACAGCAATACCGGCATAGGAGACGAAAACAATCCGGATGGTGCCGAAGATGAATACAACCCCGACCAGCCTGCCTTCGAGCAGGTCGAACAGGAAGACAGGCAGGTCAGCCCAGACGAACAGGCGACGGACGGATATCCGGAGGAGGACAACTACATGCCCCCCTCCGAAGACTAGATTAGCCTCGGCGACGACGAGTTCGGTGTGCCTGAGAACCCCGTGGAGTAGGAGCGCTTCAAGCGACGGCTCATGGCCACAGCGAGGAGCCTGAGAAAGAAGCAGCAGCAGCTCCAAGCTGATCAAGACCTGCTCACAGACAGATGGATTGAAGTCCTGGCAGCTGAGGAATATGGACTCGAGCGCCACACGGCCGACCGGACACCTCGTGGCCGGGATAAAACAGCGTATCAGCCCGAATACCAGCCCACACCCCTACGCCAATACACTACAGCCCGGGGTAATAGGCAGGACCTGCAAGATATGCTGGAAAACAAGGTAGGACAGCCAAGATCGATCTACGGATCGTGGGGGCGCGCCCCAACACGTGACAATGATCGTCACGCCGGACACACTATCAACAATTCTGGCCGGGCCGAGTAAAGCCAACCAGAGTCATTCGAACTGCACAACCACATAGCCTGGCATAGAGGCGCCGCACACCCCCTCTGCTTCACTGACGAAGTGATGGATCATGAATTCCCAGAAGGGTTTAAACCCATAAACATCGAATCATACGATAGCACAATAGACCCCGTAGTATGGATTGAAGATGTCCTTCTCCACATTCACATGGCCTGCGGAGACGATTTACACGCCATCAAGTATCTTCCCCTTAAGCTCAAAGGACTGGCCCGACACTGGCTAAATAGCCTGCCGGCAAATTCCATTCGCAGTTGGGAAAACCTGGAGGACGCATTCCTCGACAACTTCTAGGGCACGTACGTGTGACCACCGGATGCCGATGACTTGAGCCACATTACCCAACAGCCCGGAGAGTTAGCCAGGAAATTCTGGACTCGGTTCCTAATGAAAAAGAACCAAATAGTCGACTGTCCGGACGCCGAACCCCTGGCGGCCTTTAAGCATAATATCCATGACGAGTGGCTCGCCAGACACCTCGGCCAGGAAAAACCAAAGTCCATGGCGGCCCTCACGACACTCATGACCCGCTTTTGCGCGGGCAAGGATAGCTCGTTGGCTCGCAGTAGCACCACGCCTATAATTCCGGCACCTCAGATGTCCGCGACAATAACGGCAAGCCACGACGCAACAGACATAAGCGACGGAACAATGGCGACAACACTGAAGACACGGCAGTCAACGCCGGATTCAGTGGCTCCAAATCCGGTCAGCCGAAAAAGCCGTTCAAAAGAAACAAGCAGGGACCATCCAGTCTGGACCGCATACTTGAACGCTCGTTCCAAATTCATGGCACCCCGGATAAGCCAGCAAACCACACTAATAGAGACTGCTGGGTGTTCAAACAGGCCGGTAAAATGAACGCCGAAAACAAGGACAAGGGGTTGCACAACGATGATGACGAGGAGCCCCAGCGTCCGAACACGGGGGGACAGAAGAAATTTCCTCCCTAGGTGAAAACGGTCAACATGATCTACGCCATCCACATTCCCAAACGGGAACGGAAGCGAGCACTATGGGACGTCTATGCGATGGAGCCAGCCGCCCCAAAATTCAACCCATGGTCAGCATGTCCGATCACTTCCGATCGTAGGGATCACCCTACCAGCATCTGTCACGGCGGTTCAACCGCATTGGTCCTAGACCCAATCATCGACGGATTCCACCTCACGCGAGTCCTTATGGATGGCGGCAGCAGCCTGAACCTGCTTTAAGGACACAGTGCACAAAATGTGCATCGACCCTTCAAGGATCAAGCCCACCAAAACCACCTTCAAAGGTGTAATTCCAGGAGTAGAAGCCCGTTGCACAAGCTCCATAACATTGGAAGTGGTCTTCGGATCTCCGGATAACTTCCAAAGCAAGGAGTTAATCTTCGATATCGTCCCTTTCCATAGTGGTTATCACGCACTGCTTGGATGAACCGCATTCGCTCGATTCAATGCGGTACCACACTATGCATACCTTAAGCTCAAGATGCCAGGACCTCGCAGGGTCATAACAGTCAACGGAAACATGGACCGCTCTCTTCGTACAGAAGAGCATACTGCAGCCCTCGCGGCAGAAGTACAATGCAGCCTTCTCCGGCAAACCACCAATCCGGCAACAACAACCCCGAACACCGTCAAGCGAATCCGGAGTACCCTACAACAGGATCGCCAGGCACGCCAAGAGCATGACTAGCAGTCCGGCCTCCGCTCTAGCCCCATCAAGGCAGCATTCGTACCGCGCGTATGCAATTACGCACTCAAAATACCATGGGCATAGGCGGAGGCGCAATAGTGACTCAGTCAACAGTGTGATACAGCCGCAACATACTTTAATAACCCCCTTTTCTATCTTTCAGGGCGCTCCTTTCGGACA
Source organism: Triticum aestivum (assembly GCF_018294505.1). NCBI lineage: Eukaryota > Viridiplantae > Streptophyta > Magnoliopsida > Poales > Poaceae > Triticum > Triticum aestivum. The sequence continues at coordinate 2,709 of NW_025241574.1, forward strand.
GCCTCTTCAGAAGAGCCGGATTGTCGGACTTGCACAGGAGAGAAAACCAAGGAGGCAAAAGGCTTTGCGCACAAAGGGAATACCTAGGTGGAATCTGTTCACGATCGTTATACCTGTTTTATATACCTACATGCGGCCCGCCCTTGGATAGGACATGTTAAATAGTCCTATTTACTTCTGCTTAATGCATTCATTGTAAACATACGCTTAGATGTATTCTTCATCAATGGGAGATAATATATAGCGTCAGCTTATTATTCCTATTTGCACATTTTTCTATTAATAGTTTATTTAATATTGCATCCGTACACCTTGGTACATTCAGTTTGCCAGGGGCTTCTTATGGCGCCCCATACTATGGCAAGATAAGTCAGAACACTTTCAACAGTGCGGCACCCCGAATTTATAGCATTATATGCATCATCTCCGAATCACGTCTTGGGTCAATAGTTGGGTTTGCCCGGCTCCCTTGTTTTGGTACCTTATGTTCCGTTATATCGGCTAAGGCAGTGCAGGGAGAACTACTGTGATTGTGTCCCGGTTCTTCCGGACGAGCACCTCAGTAGAGAAAGCCGAAAACTGACCGGCATGATGC
>NW_025241575.1:0-3302 GCF_018294505.1 Triticum aestivum
CGCAGTTCTTCTTATTACAATTGGACAACGTTAGGGAAGAATGGTGATTCATCTGCTCATCGTTGCCAAGGGAGAAGATAGGATCAGACGGTCGTCACGATCGGGGTGGGCAAGCGAGAGAGACGACATGAAAATCACTTCTAGTTTTTAGATTTATTCTTTAATGTGGAAGGTTGGAAATATATCTTTTTTATATTTCAAAGATAACAAACCTTTTTGTGAGCCCTAGTAAATGCGTACACGCAATGCACATTGATATTAGGGAGAAAAATAATAGACGTTAATATTAGTTAGGATATCAATTACGCTTTAATTATATTGATAATGTATATGTTGATATATGAAATGATATTAACTGCAAGCTTAACATGTTGAGCGGGTCGCTGGATTGACACAGTTTGATGGCCAAAATTTGTTGGATCTGCCCCTTTGGTCCCTTTATATTGGTACTAGGTAATTGCTCGTGCGCTGCCACAGGAATATAGATACATATAGCTCAACCGAATAATCTATTTAGCTCCGAGTTACCGCACATGAAAATGCATGTTATCAATCGTTCTATGCAAATTTTACATTTGGCTCATCATGAAAGAAATACCATCATCAACCCTTCTATGAAATTGTACTCACACAAATATTGTCCCAAATAATATTCTTCTTAAATCATATACATGCCCACATTGACTGTTATTGGCGATGATGCACAAGCATGGCCTCATTGTGTTCAATGATCATGCAAATACATAATACACCGATAGACTAAATAATAACTCTTACGGAGAAAACAATGGAAAGACATTGCATCACAAGTTGAAATTAAGAAACTTGTGAAAACAAATAACCAACTCACATTCATATTGCAGAGAATATGTCCATCGCAATATGTTGCTTGTTTGCGGACATGCTATGTTCAACAACGGCCATTTTTTCTTTATATTTCTATGTTACTATTAGACGCAACTCATACAAATATTCTTCAGGTTACATTGATCAAGGGGCGCTTCATCTTTTCGAACATAACAAATGATGTGTAATGAGAAAGATACCATTCAGTCAATCTTTTGCGGTCCATTGTGAAGTTTGTGAGATTCCTCTTTTGATGGTTGCTCTGTACATCTTCTGTCCCATTTTTCTTAATTTTTATCACATGCAGAATTTCCATCCATGAACGGGAATCAAAATATTCATGAATAACTTGTTCGACCATTTCCTTGCCGGCATCATTGTATAGAATCCGATAAGTAATGTTCCGTGTGAACTCATATGGACAACTGACTATAAGGCCAGCCGCAAATAGAGGAACAATCAAACTTCACAATAAAATTGAGTTTTGTAAAATAGGTAAGTTCACTTGCAGAGGACTAAAAGGAAATTACCAAAATTTATATATGTAACCAAGGACGGTATTATAATCAAACGAAGTCAGAGGATGATATACAATCCATCAAACTAATTTACAATTAGGTTATATTAATGTGGAGTAAAGGTCAAGATCACAAAGTAGATATGCCATAGGTTATGGTATAAAAAACATCACTAATAACTGAAGTGATTAAAAACATGACATAGATTATTCTTATAAACCTAAAAAAACTGAGAAGTATTGTGCAAGGAATATTAATAAATAGTGAGAAGGGTGATGTTCTATGGAATATCTGAACGACCCAACTGTAATACTACATGTCTAGATTGTATGTTTGGTTAGAGAGAGTTCAGACAGTATACATAGCTAAGATATATTACATAATGCTAGTCTTCCAAGGATAATGAGTCCCTTCTAGATCGCAAATAATTCACGTTTTTCTTAAACACGAACAGAATATAGCTAAGATAAATCAGTGTGTATTGATCGTCTGATTTTCATGAGAAATATGACAAACATATTCATGGGAGCAAGTAAAGTACATAACTGCATCATGCATGTTAGCTTGCCATCAGGGCATTGCCCCTTGAAGATCCCTGTAACTATATCAAGGAAAAAATACATCAGATATGGCAATGAAGCAGACAAGAAATATAACTGAAAATTATAAACATGAAAGCATTTATAAATCACTCGCCACCGCCTCCTTCTAGCAGTTGACGATCGAGTCGTTTGCCTGGAGCGTGTGGTCTGGCCAACCTCCATCCTTGGGAAAAGATGCACGGCCTCCGGCGACATCTTCCTGCTTCCCGTCTCCTGGTGACTCGATGATGAAAAAGGCTTGGTGATGGTTCTACGCTGGAATGGAGAAGGGCAGGAGGCTTGTGGGGAGGCCCGGTTCGGCAGTGATGGTCAGGCGATGACTTCGAGAAAAGGGCTCGGCGGCAGCACTCAATGTAGGTGCGCAAAGGAGACACGGATCTGGGCCTCGAGTGTGTGGCATAGAGCCGTAGACTTCAGGCGAGTACTTGACAACGCAATGATTTTCCCTGGTCATCGTGCTCCGGCCTCTTCTCCTAGAGAGGGTGGAGGACTCCCGGCGCGGTGCGAGCGGGATCCCAGCGGCGGCGCACGTAGGGTCTTGCGTGTCCTAGCGCGGCAGGCACAGAATCATGGGATGAATGAGAATAAATCTGCAATGGAAGGGAGACATATATATAGAGAAAAATGAATAAGCAGAAAAGGAAGAAAATAAACCGATATAAGGAAGAGAAGAATATGTACGTGATTGGCGTGAATTGATTGCATTATGCGTTGGCAAATAAGAGATTGATTACCATATGAGAATTGATTGTATTACCAAAGATTGATCCTAGTTTGTACGGCCAGATCAAAACCAATTTAAATAGAAAGTCATGAGGGGGAGAAAATCGGTGGAGATCAAGGTGGGGATAGCACACAGAGGGATGGATGTAAGGGTGGGACAGCGTAAGGTGGGAGAGGAACCTTGCGTTTTTTAAGGTAAATATTAGAGATGGGAGAAAAAAGAAGATTGATTAAAAAAAGAAAGGAGATTGATCACCGTCATTGAGAAGATATTTGTTACCATACATGAATTGATTGCGTCTGTATTTTTTTTCTAGGAAATGATTGTGTCTGTATTAATTGTGTTTGTATTACCAACTAAGAGATTGGTTTCCATACATGATTTCTGTGATTCCAAAGATAGATTGAAAAACCGATAAATAGGGAAACCAGGAGGGAGAAAACCGGTGGAGGGAGGGAGAAAAATCGATGGAGGGGTGGGGAGTCGTACGAAGAGAGGCATGACGAAAGGTGGGGCGACGTAAGAGGGGAAACGGAACCTTACGGTTCTTTTAGGTACTCCAATAGAGATAGAGAAGAGATATATAATACTCCCTCCATTCCTAAATATAGG
>NW_025241576.1:0-3302 GCF_018294505.1 Triticum aestivum
CGCAGTTCTTCTTATTACAATTGGACAACGTTAGGGAAGAATGGTGATTCATCTGCTCATCGTTGCCAAGGGAGAAGATAGGATCAGACGGTCGTCACGATCGGGGTGGGCAAGCGAGAGAGACGACATGAAAATCACTTCTAGTTTTTAGATTTATTCTTTAATGTGGAAGGTTGGAAATATATCTTTTTTATATTTCAAAGATAACAAACCTTTTTGTGAGCCCTAGTAAATGCGTACACGCAATGCACATTGATATTAGGGAGAAAAATAATAGACGTTAATATTAGTTAGGATATCAATTACGCTTTAATTATATTGATAATGTATATGTTGATATATGAAATGATATTAACTGCAAGCTTAACATGTTGAGCGGGTCGCTGGATTGACACAGTTTGATGGCCAAAATTTGTTGGATCTGCCCCTTTGGTCCCTTTATATTGGTACTAGGTAATTGCTCGTGCGCTGCCACAGGAATATAGATACATATAGCTCAACCGAATAATCTATTTAGCTCCGAGTTACCGCACATGAAAATGCATGTTATCAATCGTTCTATGCAAATTTTACATTTGGCTCATCATGAAAGAAATACCATCATCAACCCTTCTATGAAATTGTACTCACACAAATATTGTCCCAAATAATATTCTTCTTAAATCATATACATGCCCACATTGACTGTTATTGGCGATGATGCACAAGCATGGCCTCATTGTGTTCAATGATCATGCAAATACATAATACACCGATAGACTAAATAATAACTCTTACGGAGAAAACAATGGAAAGACATTGCATCACAAGTTGAAATTAAGAAACTTGTGAAAACAAATAACCAACTCACATTCATATTGCAGAGAATATGTCCATCGCAATATGTTGCTTGTTTGCGGACATGCTATGTTCAACAACGGCCATTTTTTCTTTATATTTCTATGTTACTATTAGACTTAACTCATACAAATATTCTTCAGGTTACATTGATCAAGGGGCGCTTCATCTTTTCGAACATAACAAATGATGTGTAATGAGAAAGATACCATTCAGTCAATCTTTTGCGGTCCATTGTGAAGTTTGTGAGATTCCTCTTTTGATGGTTGCTCTGTACATCTTCTGTCCCATTTTTCTTAATTTTTATCACATGCAGAATTTCCATCCATGAACGGGAATCAAAATATTCATGAATAACTTGTTCGACCATTTCCTTGCCGGCATCATTGTATAGAATCCGATAAGTAATGTTCCGTGTGAACTCATATGGACAACTGACTATAAGGCCAGCCGCAAATAGAGGAACAATCAAACTTCACAATAAAATTGAGTTTTGTAAAATAGGTAAGTTCACTTGCAGAGGACTAAAAGGAAATTACCAAAATTTATATATGTAACCAAGGACGGTATTATAATCAAACGAAGTCAGAGGATGATATACAATCCATCAAACTAATTTACAATTAGGTTATATTAATGTGGAGTAAAGGTCAAGATCACAAAGTAGATATGCCATAGGTTATGGTATAAAAAACATCACTAATAACTGAAGTGATTAAAAACATGACATAGATTATTCTTATAAACCTAAAAAAACTGAGAAGTATTGTGCAAGGAATATTAATAAATAGTGAGAAGGGTGATGTTCTATGGAATATCTGAACGACCCAACTGTAATACTACATGTCTAGATTGTATGTTTGGTTAGAGAGAGTTCAGACAGTATACATAGCTAAGATATATTACATAATGCTAGTCTTCCAAGGATAATGAGTCCCTTCTAGATCGCAAATAATTCACGTTTTTCTTAAACACGAACAGAATATAGCTAAGATAAATCAGTGTGTATTGATCGTCTGATTTTCATGAGAAATATGACAAACATATTCATGGGAGCAAGTAAAGTACATAACTGCATCATGCATGTTAGCTTGCCATCAGGGCATTGCCCCTTGAAGATCCCTGTAACTATATCAAGGAAAAAATACATCAGATATGGCAATGAAGCAGACAAGAAATATAACTGAAAATTATAAACATGAAAGCATTTATAAATCACTCGCCACCGCCTCCTTCTAGCAGTTGACGATCGAGTCGTTTGCCTGGAGCGTGTGGTCTGGCCAACCTCCATCCTTGGGAAAAGATGCACGGCCTCCGGCGACATCTTCCTGCTTCCCGTCTCCTGGTGACTCGATGATGAAAAAGGCTTGGTGATGGTTCTACGCTGGAATGGAGAAGGGCAGGAGGCTTGTGGGGAGGCCCGGTTCGGCAGTGATGGTCAGGCGATGACTTCGAGAAAAGGGCTCGGCGGCAGCACTCAATGTAGGTGCGCAAAGGAGACACGGATCTGGGCCTCGAGTGTGTGGCATAGAGCCGTAGACTTCAGGCGAGTACTTGACAACGCAATGATTTTCCCTGGTCATCGTGCTCCGGCCTCTTCTCCTAGAGAGGGTGGAGGACTCCCGGCGCGGTGCGAGCGGGATCCCAGCGGCGGCGCACGTAGGGTCTTGCGTGTCCTAGCGCGGCAGGCACAGAATCATGGGATGAATGAGAATAAATCTGCAATGGAAGGGAGACATATATATAGAGAAAAATGAATAAGCAGAAAAGGAAGAAAATAAACCGATATAAGGAAGAGAAGAATATGTACGTGATTGGCGTGAATTGATTGCATTATGCGTTGGCAAATAAGAGATTGATTACCATATGAGAATTGATTGTATTACCAAAGATTGATCCTAGTTTGTACGGCCAGATCAAAACCAATTTAAATAGAAAGTCATGAGGGGGAGAAAATCGGTGGAGATCAAGGTGGGGATAGCACACAGAGGGATGGATGTAAGGGTGGGACAGCGTAAGGTGGGAGAGGAACCTTGCGTTTTTTAAGGTAAATATTAGAGATGGGAGAAAAAAGAAGATTGATTAAAAAAAGAAAGGAGATTGATCACCGTCATTGAGAAGATATTTGTTACCATACATGAATTGATTGCGTCTGTATTTTTTTTCTAGGAAATGATTGTGTCTGTATTAATTGTGTTTGTATTACCAACTAAGAGATTGGTTTCCATACATGATTTCTGTGATTCCAAAGATAGATTGAAAAACCGATAAATAGGGAAACCAGGAGGGAGAAAACCGGTGGAGGGAGGGAGAAAAATCGATGGAGGGGTGGGGAGTCGTACGAAGAGAGGCATGACGAAAGGTGGGGCGACGTAAGAGGGGAAACGGAACCTTACGGTTCTTTTAGGTACTCCAATAGAGATAGAGAAGAGATATATAATACTCCCTCCATTCCTAAATATAGG
>NW_025241577.1:0-3302 GCF_018294505.1 Triticum aestivum
GAAGGAAGGACAATACCCAAGCACCGGTCCACCCACATATCGAATTATCAAAGTGCCGAACGTGAATCATATGAACGTGATGAAAACTAGCTTCACGATAATTCCCATGTGTCCTTTGGAGCGCTTTACTTTATATAAGAGTTTGTCCAGGCTTGTCCTTTGCTACAAAAAAGGATTGGTCCATCTTGCTGCACCTTATTTACTTTTATTACTTGCTACTCGTTACAAATTACCTTATCACAAAAATATCTGTTACCGATAATTTTAGTGCTTGCAGAGAATACCTTACTAAAAACTGCTTATCATTCCCTTCTGCTCCTCGTTGGGTTCGACACTCTTACTTATCGAAAAGGCTACAATAGATCCCCTGCACTTGTGTGTCATCATGATGCTAAAAATCACAGTACAGGTTATACTTTGGGGGCTTGTATCGCAACGAGGGTGGGTCATATTTTGTCCGCCGACCTATTATTCCCTTAAGAACGCTAGCTTTCGGCTTCACCCGTCTGAGGTACACGTTTGGATAACCCGACTGTAACAATCGTAGAGGTGCTCCCTTTATGCCCTAGACGAACATGTGGGAATATAGGGCATAAGCACAGGATCCAGGCAACCCAGCTTGGCAAAAACTTAAGTCATAAAGGTGCATATAATGGTAAAGAAAAGACATATATGAGAAGATGACACATATATACGGTGAGCCTGATGCTTGAATAATAATAAGCTTTTGTGACAAGAAGCCCCCAGGTATTGGTGGGTATGTACATTTAAGGATGTATAGCCCTTAAGTGTGTGGTTTATCCGAACACAGGCTAGAAGTCGTATAAAAACGAAAAGAAGAAAGAGAAAAGAGGAAAAGGGTAACGAACAATGAGTCCGGACTTAGGCATAGAATCTTCGGAGTCTGGCTGCGTTCCATGGGTTCGGCTCTAGGCGATTGTCCAATGCATTACGAAGGCAATAGGCCCCTCCACTGAGAACTTTAACTATAATGAAGGGACCCTCCCATTTGGGCTTGAGCTTGTCCTTTTTCTTCTCTGGTAAGCGTAGAACGAGTTCACCGACATTACAAGTCTTGGCCCGCACTTCTCTGCTTTGGTATCTTCAAGCTTGTTGCTGCTAGAATGCTGAGCGAGCTTTTGCAACATCACGCTCCTCCTCCAGGACATCTAAGTCATTTTGCCGATCGAGCTCGGCCTCTCTTTCTTTGTACATGCATACTCGAGGTGAGTCGTGAATAATATCGTAGGGCTAGACGGCCTCTGCGCCGTACACCATGAAGAACGGTGTGTATCCGGTCATGAGATTGGGCGTGGTTCACAGCCCTCAGAGTATGGAGTCGAGCTCCTCAACCCAGTGTTTATCTGACTCCTTTAAGGATCGCACTAGTCTGGGTTTAATGCCGCTCATTATCAGGCCATTAGCCCGTTCAACATGACCATTTATTTGAGGGTGATAGATAGAGGCGTAATCGAGCTTGATGCCCTGATTAGCACACCAAGTTTTTACTTGTGGGCTATGAAGTTAGAGCCGTTATCGGTGATGTTGTTGTGTGGGACACCATAACGGTGTACGACACCGGATATGAAATCTATCACTGGTCCGGCTTCGGCCATTTTAACTGGCTTGGCCTCTATCCACTTAGTGAATTTATCTACCATGACAAGCAGGCATTTTTTCTTATGGCTTCCCGCTTGAAGGGGTCCAACCATGTCAATCCCCTAGACTGCAAAAGGCTAAGTAATCTGGATTGTTCGTAAGGCGGTAGGCGGCATATGGCTTTGATTGGCGAAAAGTTGGCATCCTACACAGTGTTGGACGAGGTCTTATGCATCTGCTCGGGCTGTAGGCCAGAAAAAGCCGGTACGAAAGGCCTTACTTACAAGGCCCCAGGCTATGGCGTGATGACCGCCAAGACCAGCATGGATTTCGGCCAAGAGCTATCGCCCCTCTTCTTCGGAGATACATCTTTGAAGGACTCTGGTAGTACTTTTCTTGTAGAGCTCTCCTTCATGAACCTTGTAGGCTTTCGAGCGTCGAACGATGCATCGAGCCTGATTCTGGTCCTCAGGGAGCTCTCGCCTATTAAGGTAGGCCAGGAAGGGTTCAGTCCATGGGGCGATCACTGCCATGATTACATGGGCCGATGGTGTTATTTCGGTGTCCGAGCCCCCAATGATATCGGAATTGTGTTCGGAATATGGGGATATGACCTGCTCTGGACTGGTGTTGCTGCTCTCACACTGCCATACCACGGATGGCTTGAAGAGCCTCTCCACAAAGGTATTGGGTGGGACGGGTCGCCCTTGGCGCCCATGCGAGCAAGGATGTCTGCTTCTTGATTACTCTCTCGGGCCACGTGATGAAACTCGAGCCCCTCAAACCGAGCTGATATTTAGAGTACGGCGTTGCGGCAAGCCGCCATCATTGGATCTTTGCATCAAATTCTCCGTTTATTTGGGATATCGCGAGATTTGAATCCCCGCGCACCTCTAGGCGTTGTATGCCAATAGAGCCGGCCATCCGAAGACCATGCAATAGGGCCTCATATTCGGCTGCGTTATTAGATTATGTATACATTATTTGGAGCGCATAACAGACTGTGTCGCCTATGGGGGATGTAAGGACAACACCAGCACCAAGTCCGGCTAGCATTTTAGAGCCATCGAAGTGCATCACCTAGTTGGAATATGTGCCATACTCTTTAGGAAGTTCAGCCACTGTCCATTCAGCGATGAAGTCAGCCAACACCTGAGATTTAATGGCTTGGCGTGCCTTATATGTTATTTCAAACGGTAAGAGCTCAATGGCCCATTTGGCAATCCGGCCGGTGGCGTCCTGGTTGTTTATGATGACATTAAGTGGTACTTCGGAAGCCACCGTGATCGAACACTCTTGAAAGTAGTGTCGTAGCTTCCGGGATGCCATGAAGACCGCATATGCTATCTTTGATAATATAGGTATCGGGATTTGCATGGTGTGAGGACCGTCGATACATAGTATACCATTTTTTGAAGTGGGAATTTATGTCCCTCTTCCTCTCGTTCGATGACGAGCACCGCACTCACCACCTGGTGCATTGCAGATATGTATAGTAATATGGGTTCGCCGACGTTTGGCGCGGCCAGGATTGGGTTGCTTGATAACAAAGCTTTTATCTATTCCTGTCCGACTGCTGCAGTATCTGTCCATGCAAAGTGGTCGGTGCGTCGGAGCAGACGATATAATGGCAGTGCATTTTCTCCTAATCTGTAGATAAAGCGACTGAAAGTTACCACACACACCTGTCTAGTTTTTGGACC
>NW_025241578.1:0-3302 GCF_018294505.1 Triticum aestivum
GTTTCCCCACACATACGGACTCTAAAAATAGCCTATACTTATGTATTTCGAAATTACATGGGCCTGGCCCAATAATAAGGTGACGCAGCACCTAAAATAGCCTCGGGACGAAATTTATGAAGTGGCATCTTGTATATTTCGTCCAAGGCTTCATGCACCCATTATGGTGGCTTCAAAGTCCTGAAATCATCACTTGTAACTCCGTTCTTGTTTCCCTTGCGCATGCCATCATCTCCATGCTTGTTCTTGCTCCAATGTTCATCCTTCTCCAAGCTAGGCCCTTCATTTGTAAGCAAAACAAATGTATCCAATTTAGGCAGCATCATATTCTCATGAACATTAGAATCATTACAAAGAAACGAAAGTACCTGGTAATTTAGTTGGCGTGCACGAGCTCTAGTAATTGGTCCAGTATGTATAGCAGCAGGGGCTGTGGGTGTAACAATTGTATTGATGTCCTCATCATCTGGTCAGGTTGATCGTGCTCCAACGTGGTCAATAACCTCTCGGAGTGGGTTTAGCGATTGCTAAGGCGCGACGTTCTCGCACGTTCTTAGTTGGATCGTCAAAGTCGACTTCCACCAAAGCGATATCCATCATCTCATCGAAAGACGGGACACCTTTGCCTCTATCATCTTGGATGAGTACTTGACATACTTGAAGTCATCTTGCACTTGACGTTCCGCCTTTGTAGCTCGATGTACGAGCTCAATGAGGTTGGAGTAGGGTTGGAAGTCGGCGATCTTCTTGATGGGATGATTGAGTCCATTCAAGAATCGTGCCATTGTTTGCTCATCATCTTCCATGAGATTGGCTCGAATCATGGCTATCTCCATTTCCTTGTAGTACTTCAACACTCTTTGTTCCTTGCTTGAGGAGTTGTAGCTTCTTGAAGACATCGCGGTTGTAGTAGGTTGGCACAAAACGTGCTCGCATGACTTCCTTCATTTGAACCCAAGTGGTGATTGGAGGTTCACCTCTTGCTTGTCGGCGCTCAAGGACTTGTTCCCACCATATGAGCACATAGTCTTGGAACTCAAGTGATGCCATAGCAATCTTCTTCTCTTCCTCTTAGTTGTGCAAACGAAAGATTTTGTCGACCTTCAATGCCCATGAGAGGTATTCTTCGGGATCATTGCTTCCATTGAACTTGGGCATTGTGAATTTGAGCTTGCCATAGCATTGCTCTTCATTGTGTTGTTGGCGATGGTGATGATGACGCCCTTGACGTGGAGGGTAATCATCCTCATGTTGCTCTTGGCGTGGAGGAAGTCCATGATCAACTTGCTCTTGTTGAACTTGAGGTTGAGGTGGAGCTTAACGAGCTTGAGGAACTTGACGTTGCACTCGCGGTTGGTAGTTCCTCTCTTGGATTTCTTCTCGAAGGGCTTCCTCTTGATTGCGCCGTTCGAAATTGCGGTTGGCGATGGCTCGACTTGATCTTGAAGGGCACGTTGCGCCTCAAGAGCTTGCGCTTGTTGTTGTTGTTGTTGAAGATGTTGAGCCTCGGCGTCTTGTTCCTCTTGGTGTAGACGCGCTCGTTCTTCTTCTTGGCGTCGTAGTCATTGTCGTTCTTGATCTTGTGCAAAAGGGACTTGGTTTGAGTGAGGACGAGGGACTAGCTCATCGACTTGCTCTTGTGAATGCTTGACGTGTAGCGGGTTGCGATATGCATGATGGTCTTGACGCGCGGCTCGTCGAAGAGTGTTCGATGACGGTGTACTTGAGCCGGAGAAGGAGTCGTCGGAGTGTCGACTTGAGTGGCTCCGTCTTGAGTATGAAGAAGTTAAAGGAGGCCGGTTCACCAACAAAGCTCGGATCTCGTCCATTCTTGCATCATTCTCTTGCTTGTGCGTGTTGAGCTAGTTGTCGAAGCAGTCTCGTGTACGTTGCTCGGAGAGTCGCAAGTCGGTGGCGTGGTTGTCGATGCGGCCGTTCATTGCTTGATGCTCTTGATGCAACGCTCGTTGTGCACCAAAGAGGTGGCTCTTGGTGACGTATGATGACATGTCGTCGTCTTGCTCGATGAAGGGTGGGTTGGTAGAAGTACTCGGCCTATCCATCATTCCAAGCAAAATGTGAGTGGTAGAAAGAGAAGAACTTATACCAATGTACCTTGACCGATGTTGACGATGAATCAAGTTCACTCAAATGCGGACAATGAAATAGCACTATTGGTACCAATCCTTGTCGGTTGTCACACCTACACAAGTAAAAGCTTATGGTGGAGCTTGGTTAGGATGGTGGCACAAAATTTGATGCAATAGTAAGTGAGCTTCAATAATGTAGGAAATGATTCACAAATTTGCAAATGCAACAAGTAGACCAAGCAAATGATGGTACATGGAAACACACATGCAAATATATAAGTGGGATTGTGCAAACCAAAATTGATCCAAAATGTGGAATCCACGAAAATGCTCTTGTTGCACAATACACGAGAGACGCTAGCACGATTGCACAATAGGCGGATTCGGAACTTGTGCACAACCTACTAGGCAAAAATGCAACTATCGCGATCCCAAGTATGTTATATGTATGGTATTTCAGTGCTATGATCCAAGATGATCCAATATGCCAATCTTAATGTAGTATGATGCTATGGTTCTTGCTCATAAGCTCTTTGCTTATCTTTCCTCTTTGCTTAAAAGCTTGGGTGGCTCTTTCACTTTTGAGCTCTTTTCTTATGCAAAACTTCACGAACCAAGATAGCAATTGTGTATGCGATGACAACTTTGTGACACACAAGTTGATTTCAAGATATGCACCACTATGGTATGGTATGTATGCTATGTAGTATGATCACTAATGTGCACAAGTCACGTTGCCGGCAATACTCAATGGCTAGTCTCGATGGGTAAGCTACGCAAAAGTAAGGCAATGTGGGTATCAATGCAATTGCAAGGTATGACAAAGATGTCGTCGATGTTACCGTCCTTGGCGATGATGAGACCCTTGCGAAGATGAGCCGTGGTGATGATGATGTCGAACCGTACCTATGTAGCCGAAACACAATAGGACACGGGAGCCACAACTCAAAATCTCAAAGATCAAAACGTGTCCAAATCGTCATAGGAGATATTGGGGATGATTGTGGTGTATGTGGGTTTGGAAGATGTGGTGGAAGGTGGGGATGTGGTGGTGGCCGAACTGAAAAAATTCAGTTTCGTCAGAGTTTCACGGACGTCAGGGAGGTCACGGTCGTCCGGTCGTCGGACGTCCGGCAGGGTCCGATCATCCGGTGCCTGGGCGAAAATCGGGCACGGGATGAACTGCGCGATTTTGGGGTGGAAGAAGATGGT
>NW_025241579.1:0-1166 GCF_018294505.1 Triticum aestivum
AAAAAAAACAGGCAAGTCCTGATAGACATCAGGTGCCTCAATCCACCCAGATGTGTGTTTAGGTTGCCACCTTAGATAAGCCATTAATTAACAATCTCACATCTGTCATGGATATTCACTCACCCAATCCACGTCTACTAGCATAGCATAGCATAATAAGCAAACGTAGAAGTAACTCCCAAGGTTTCATAAGTAACAGGTAATAGGTACTACCTCATCTACTTCCCATCCCACAATTTAATTAGATCCTAACAATGCAAGTGTTTGAGGGTTTGATCTAATGCAATAAAACTGGGTAGTAGGAAAGATATGATCAAGTGTTACTTGCCTTGCTGATGATCCGCGTGTCCTAGGGTTTCGAAGTAACAAGCGGCGCACTCCGGGTGATCTAACGCAGACAAACAACAATCATACAATAAGTACTCATCTAATGCACAGGGAAATCTCGAATAAAAGATCTAACCAGAGAGTTCAACTTAAGAACCCTGGTTGCAAAAGAATCGAATCAAATAAGGCAACGAAAGTCAAACGACGAAAGAAAACAACTCGGTTCTAGCAAGTTGAAACTAGGTCAAATTTTTACAGTAACAAAACTTAGTTTAAGTTGGTTAGTCGGAACGGCGGTTTCGAGGCGAAACTCCAGGCATTTGAATCACCTGATTCCGACAAACGAGCAGAAAAATAGACTAGAAAGAAGATCGGATCTGAAATCACGATCGGAAGAATCGCGGAATAAATCCGACGAGAAAAGAGAACGACGAACGGTTAAACGAACGGACGTTCATTAACCTAGAAGAATCCGGTGATCACGTTCGTTAGGACGAACGGTCCGGGGAACGGTAAAGAGGCAACTAAATCGGAAAAGAAAACAAATCCGATCTAGGGTTTCGGAGAAGAAAAACCGAACGAAAAACTGATCTAGAAAACCGGAACGGTTTAGAGAAGAAAAGAATCGGAACGATTAGAAGATAACGATCCGAGAAAAAGAATAGATGTAGCGCGGGGCTAGTACCTCGAAGAGCGAGGGGCTCCGGCGGCGGCGTTGGGTGGCGGCGTGGGCAAGGTGCGGTGGTGGTGGCGCGACGGCGGTGACGCGGTGAGGGTGGCGGCGGCGTTGGGTGGCGTGGTGGGTGTGGGGTGGCGCGGTGAGGGGCGGCAGCGGCGTT
>NW_025241579.1:1995-2266 GCF_018294505.1 Triticum aestivum
GGGTGCTTGGGTATTTATATTGGGGAGGGGAGGGTTTTGCTTGGGGTAGGGGACAAAAAATAGATTAGGATTAGGAAACAAAAGAGGGAAAAGATCTAGAAAAAAAACGAAAGTAGATGAATCCTACTAGGAATCCACGAAGGATGGCGGCTCCCTGGCGCCTTGCGCCTGGTGCGGCTCCTCCCTGGGCGTGGCGCGCGGTGGCCTTGGCCTTGGCCGGCCGGCGGCTAGCAGCTTGGGCCTTTGGCCCAAGGCGCTGCAGTTTTTTTTT
>NW_025241579.1:2505-3302 GCF_018294505.1 Triticum aestivum
AAAACGAAAGTAGATGAATCCTACTAGGAATCCACGAAGGATGGCGGCTCCCTGGCGCCTTGCGCCTGGTGCGGCTCCTCCCTGGGCGTGGCGCGCGCGGTGGCCTTGTGGCCTTGTGGCCTTGGCCGGCGGCTAGCAGCTTGGGCCTTTGGCCCAAGGCGCTGCAGTTTTTTTTTTTTTTTAAAAACGGTCTCGCGCGCAGAGAAACAAAATAAAATAAAATAAAAAATCTAAACGAACTCCAAAATTAATAAAGTAAACTTTCCCCGACTCCTAAAAATGAGTCGAACAAAATGAACTTTACTCGGGGCCTAAAATGCAATTTTTTTAAAAACACGCATTTTTCCCTAAGGCAAATAATACGCAAATAAAACTCCGGCAAAAACCAAAATGGTTTTTTTTATTAAATCTTCATTTTTTCCTAAATTTGGGAAAGTCATATTATTCCCTCTCTCAAAATTTTTATAGGAAAAACTTTATGAAGATAATTAAATAAATCCAAATGATCCTATTTTCAAAATTTGAGAAATCCCAAATATGAAAATAATGAAAATTCCAACTCTCTCCGAGGGTCCTTGAGTTGCGTGAAATTTTCTAGGATCGGAAAATGCGAGAAAAATATGATATGCATGATGACCTAATGTATAACATTCCAAATTGAAAATTTGGGATGTTACAAACAACAACAACAACAACAACAGCAACAGCAACAGCAACAGCAACAGCAGCAGCAACAACAACAACAACAACAACGACGACAACGACAACGACAACGACAACGACAACGACAACGACAA
>NW_025241580.1:0-3302 GCF_018294505.1 Triticum aestivum
CGTAGAGGGAATTTTTCGGATACTTCTCCATCACCAAAAATTATGAAAAAAATACTATTGTTCGTATAGCACATGTGCCCACGTCGTGCAAAAAAACTCATGATTTTATCGCGCTCCGAGTATTTAATAATATTCACGCCGCATCGTTACCGCAAAACGTCTACTACCGTGTCATCGCCATCTGTGAGGGGGGCCACGCCTCGGAGACGCGTGCCGCCTCTTCGGACATTTCACCAGACCACCCCGCATGTATGAGGGCCCGGTGCGACGCTCCGGTGGCATTGCTACCCCCACAAGGCCCCCGTCCCGCCTGACCCTGTAGCGTTTGACCACGGGATCTAGCCCTTTGACTTTGCATGGACGGGCTTTGACCAGCGGACCTCCCCACCCAGTTGTGTTAGGTCACCCCATAGGAACACTTTCGAGCAACATCCGGGCCAGATCCATAACAAGATCCCCTCCGTGTAGACCCGACGCGTCCGTTTCCTCCCTCCAGGTGCCGGCCGCGGGGCCGTCCGTGAGGGGGGCACACACCGGACACGCGTGACGGGCGTTTGCAACTGCCACAACACTTCCAGACTTGTGAGAGGCCGCCTACGCAAGATTTGGCGGCATGCTAGCCCCCGGAGGCCGCCGACCACAGCCGTAGACGCGCGAAGGACAATCCGCGTAGAGGGAATTTTTCGGATACTTCTCCATCACCAAAAATTGTGAAAAAATACCATCGCTCCTATAGCACATGTGCTGACATCGTGCAAAAAAAACTCATGATTTTATCGCGCTCCGAGTATTTAATAATATTCACGCCGCATCGTTACCGCAGAACGTCTACTACCGTGTCATCGCCGTCCGTCAGGGGGGCCACGCCCCGGAGACGCGTGCCGCCTCTTCGGACATGCCACCACACCACCCCGCATGTTTGAAGGCCCGGTGCGACGCTCCGGTGGCATTGCTACCCCCCGCCCCCCAGGGCCCCCGTCCCGCCTAACCCTTTAGCGTTTGACCACGTGATCTAGCCCTTTGACTTTGCACGGACGGGCTTTGACCAGCGGACCTCCCCACCCGGTTGTGTTAGGTCAGCCCATAGGAACACTTTGGAGCAACATCCGGGCCAGACCCACAGCAAGATCCCCTCTGTGTAGACCCGATGCGTCCGTTTCCCCCCTCCAGGTGCCGGCGGCGGCGCCGTCCGTGAGGGGGGCACACCCCGGACACGCATGTCGTGCGTTTGCAACCGCCACAACACTTCCAGACTTGTGAGAGGCCGCCTACACAAGATTTGGCGGCATGCTAGCCCACGGAGGCCGGCGGCCACAGCCGTAGACGCGCGAAGGGCAATCCGCGTAGAGGGAATTTTTCGGATACTTCTCCATCCCCAAAAATTATGAAAAAAATACCATCGTTCCTATAGCACATGTGCCCACGTCGCGCAAAAAAACTCATGATTTTATCGCGCTCCGAGTATTTAATAATATTCACGCCGCATCGTTACCGCAGAACGTCTACTACCGTGTCATCGCCGTCCGTGAGGGGGGCCACGCCCCGGAGACGCGTGCCGCCTTTTCGGACATGCCACCACACCACCCCGCATGTATGAGGGCCCGGTGCGACGCTCCGGTGGCATTGCTACCCCCCAGGGCCCCATCCCGCCTAACCCTGTAGCGTTTGACCACGGGATCTCGCCCTTTGACTTTGCACGAACGGGCTTTGACCAGCGGACCTTCCCCCCCGGTTGTGTTAGGTCAGCGCATAGGAACACTTTGGAGCAACAACCGGGCCAGACCCACAGCAAGATCCCTTCAGTGTAGATCCCACGCGTCCGTTTCCCCCTCCAGGTGCCGGCGGCGGCACCGTCCGTGAGGGGGGCACACCCCGGACACGCGTGCCGCCTCTTCGAACATGCCACAACACCACCCCACATGTATGAGGGGCTGGTGCGACGCTCCGGTGGCATTGCTATCCCCAGGGCCCCTGTCCCGCCTAACCCTGGAGCAGTTGACCACGAGATCTAGCCCTTTAACTTTGCACAGACCTGCTTTAAACAGTGGACCTTTCCACCCGGCTGTGTCAGGTCAGCCCAGAGGGACACTTGGGAGCAACATCCGGGGCCAAACCGACAACTACATCCCCTCCATGTAGACCCGATGCGTCCGTTTCCCCCCTCCAGGTGCCGGCGGCGGCGCCGTCCGTTAGGGGGACCACGCCCCGGACACGCGTGTCGGGCGTTTGCAACCGCCAAACACTTCCAGACTTGTGAGAGGCCGCCTACGCAAGATTTGGCGGCATGCTAGCCCTGGGAAGCCACCAGCCACAGCCGTAGACGCGCGAAGGACAATCCGCGTAGAGGGAATTTTTCGGATACTTCTCCATCACCAAAAATTATGGAAAAATACCATCGTTCCTATAGCACATGTGCCAATGTCGTGCAAAAAAACTCATGATTTTATCGTGCTCCGAGTATTTAATAATATTCACGCCGCATCGTTACCGTAGAACGTCTACTACCGTGTCATCGCCGTCCGTGAGGGGGGCCACGCCCCGGAGACGCATGCCGCCTCTTCGGACATGCCACCACACCATCCCGCATGTATGATGGCCCGGTGCGATGCTTCGGTGGCATTGCTACCCCGCAGGGCCCCCGTCCCGCCTAACCCTTTAGCGTTTGACCACGGGATCTAGCCCTTTGACTTTGCACGGACGGGCTTTGACCAGGGGACCTCCCCACCCGGTTGTGTTAGGTCAGCCAATAGGAACACTTTGGAGCAACATCCGGGCAAGACCCACAGCAAGATCCCCTCTGTGTAGACCCGACGCGTCCGTTTCCCCCCTCCAGGTGCCGGCGGCGGCGCTGTCTGTGAGGGGGGCACACCCCGGACACGCGTGCCGGGCGTTCGCAACCGCCACAACACTTCCAGACTTGTGAGAGGCCGCCTACGCTAGATTTGGCGGCATGCTAGCCCCCGGAGGCCGCCGACCACAGCCGTAGACGCCCAAAGGGCAATCCGCATAGAGGGAATTTTTCGGATACTTCTCCATCACCAAAAAATATGGAAAAATACCATCGTTCCTATAGCACATGTGCTGACGTCGCGCAAAAAAACTCATGATTTTATCGCGCTCCGAGTATTTAATAATATTCACGCCGCATCGTTACCGCAGAACGTCTACTACCGTGTCATCGCCGTCCGTGAGGGGGGCCACACCCCGGAGACGCGTGCCGCCTCTTCGGACATGCCACCACACCACCCAGCATGTATGAGGGCCCGGTGCGATGCTCCGGTGGCATTGCTACCCCCCCCCCC
>NW_025241581.1:0-3301 GCF_018294505.1 Triticum aestivum
GTTTGTTCTCCGCTATTAGTGTCTTTGGAGTGACTCTTTGTTGCCTGTTGAGGGCTTGTTATATGATCTATCTATGTTATTATTGTTGAGAGAACTTGCACTAGTGAAAGTATGAACCCTAGGCCTTGTTTCCTATCATTGCAATACCGTTTACGCTCACTTTTACCACTTATTACCTTGCTGTTTTTATTATTTCAGATTACAAAAACCTATATCTACTATCTATTTTGCACTTGTATCACCATCTCTTCGCCGAACTAGTGCACCTATACAATTTGCCATTGTATTGGGTGTGTTGGGGACACAAGAGACTTTTTGTTATTTGGTTGCAGGGTTGTTTGAGAGAGACCATCTTCATCCTACGCCTCCTACGGATTGATAAACCTTAGGTCATCCACTTGAGGGAAATTTGCTACTGTCCTACAAATCTGTGCACTTCCAGGTCCAACAACGTCTACAAGAAGAAGGTTGTGTAGTAGACATCAATGTCAAAGAAAGAAATAACATTTAAAACTATAGGGATGTTTTCAACAATGATGTGCAGTAGACTATAATTAACATGATGCGCTTTAACCAAGTAAATGTAGATTAACATTTCGTATTAGAAAAGGTGTAATCAAGACTGATATAAAAGTAGCAGCTTAGATGTTCACAGTCCAACATATCCACTATTCATGGGCTCTCAAGCTAAAAAGCACGGAAATGCCAGGAATCGCCGAACTGCCGTCCTGATACACCGGGATACGGGGATACGGCAGGATATGCGTATTTTGGAGTATCCCCGAAATTCGAATTAAAAAAAGAAAAAACGATTGGGATACGCGGGGACACGCTAGGGATACGGCCTAGCCCAAAAAACAGCCTTGGCCCATTAGGAAACCCTATTTTGCAGGGTCACGAGGTGCTCCCCCTGACTCCCAGGTTGTATAGACGGCACCGCCACCTCCTAGACTCGCCCCCACCGCCTGGACTCGCCGTCGGCGCACCTGGATTCGACCGGGGACCGCCCCCTCCAGCTCCAGCAGCCGCAGCAGCCTCTCCTCGCAGCCGCAGGTAACCCAGCTGCATCCTCTCCTCATTCTTCTTCAACCTCTTCCACTTTTAATCTTAAGATGCTTGCTGCTTGGTGCTCTACTGCTGTTTGCTTGCACTAATTTATTGGATCTGATGCTTTCTGCTTTCTGCTCTTTGCTTGTGCTGCTGGCTGCTGCTATTCTTGATAGGAATTGATTTCTTGTTGTTGGCTTGATAGGTACCAAACCAGAGGATGAGCCCCTGCTATCCGTGGAGGAAATGCCAAGTTTCGTTGCAATTTCTGTAAGAAAGTTTACCCAGGCAGCTATTCAAGAGTGAAGCCCCATCTTCTTCAGATAACAAAGAAAGATATAGCAACCTGTGACAAAATTCCACACTCTGCATTTGAGCAAAGCGGAAGTCTGCATTTGGGAGCCAAATGGCATTGCAAATTGGGTGAGCAAAGCAAAAGTCTTTACTGTTTTGATGTGTTCATATTGTCTTTTGGTTATGTCTTTTATTTTTCTAACCTTCTTTATTGTTTGATGTGTTTTGCAAGATTCAATGCACCTTGCAATGACATGGGAGGACGAGGATCAATCAAGCACTTGATAAAAGAGCCACCAAATGGGGCAGTATTCTCTATTCTAAACTCTTTTTCTTTAAGTTTCTGCCTTAATTCTATATTATATTTCATATTTTTATTTTATTTTATATATAATCACCGTATCCCCGGATGGCTGTTTTTGGAAAATGCCGTACCCCGTATCCCCGTATGCATATCCCCGTCCTTCGGTCCCCGTGTCCATGCTTTTTAGCTCTCAAGCACACAGCTAGCAGTTCCGCATTTAGAAATCCATTCACACTTCACACAGATTGTGTAATTTCGTGATGCTCGATCCAAAGAAAAAAACCTTTTTGAGGGACAAACCTTAAACAGACAACATAGTTCCTGCATGGAACAATGATTCAAGTCAACAGTTTATATTGTAAATGAGTTTTTCTTCTATGGTAGATAACGCTAAAGATGTTTTTTTTATCAACAATCGCATTTCAGAATCATGACTAAAGGGACTGAAAGAAACGACATCACATCATAGTCACAAAACTAAGTATTGCATCCCAACGAATTCATCAAATGGCATCAATACAGTGTGACCGCCAAAGGCTACTACTACTGAGCACCAACACATTACTGCCAATGCCTACTACTCAATGTTTTAAATAGCGGGCTATGGAAAATAGCGGCGAGCCTTCAAATCAGCTATAGCCTATAGCGGGCTATAGCAGGCCATAGCGGGCTATTTGTGAAGACAATCATTTAGCGGCACCCTGCTTAAAAGGCTATAGCGGGCTATTTTCTGGCTATTTAGAACTATGACTACTACTAGTACTACCTGCACTTCCATCTGTACAACCAAACGTCAATCCCCAATTCTAAAGCACCTAATACTCCATATCAAAGCTCCACTAGTACAACGAACATGATGAACAAATAAAATCAATTGTGTGGTTGGTCTGGAAAAACCACCCCACAAGCACTAGACAAGTGGCACGATGGACAGCAGAGCACAGCCACGGCACGATCACCAGGCACCTCAGAGCATTTGAGAGAGTAGAAGAAGAAAACGGAGTGGCTTACCTGAGCCGGAGTCATAGAAGAGGTGGCCACCACCGCCGCAGTTACATTACGGCCAAACCATGGCACGATGTCATTCGTTGAAGTAGTCAATTGCGGCATATTATCCAAATTTGCACTTCTTCTGTTGATGATGAACAAAATACATTAATTACGTGAATGCACAACTACACACTTTAAGACATTTTAGGCTCAGATTAGTACCGATGTGCATGGTTTGCAAATAAATCAGTCTAGAGAATAAAATGATCTTCCATGAAATTTACAACCATTCGAAAGAGATACGCAATTACATAATTATATGAATAGAAGCATGGTGTAAGAACATCAATTTCCATACTTAGCATTGAGCCCATAGCATGAATGTTTTAACAAATTCGGTATACTTACAGGCTGGAACTTGTTCATGGTGATTCATTGAATACGCATGCGATTACGAAAAGATGTGGCAGGTACAGCAAAATAAACTTGCTAAGCGTTGAGGTTTATGAATAGTTACCACAGAACAACAATGCCATTCTAAGAAACATATGTAATCTAGAAACGTATGTGACAAACAATGGAGCAAAAAAATCATCGACGACCATTTTTCTTGATTCCAAGCATTTGACAATCATGATTTGATCCTATGTGTAACTCTCACTCCTC
>NW_025241582.1:0-3301 GCF_018294505.1 Triticum aestivum
TTTGCATAGCGCATGAAATATAGTTTAAAGGAAGATGAGATACTACTTGTTGGACGTTGATGATTGGTTTCCCTCACATGTCAAACCAGCAAAGTCTTTTCCATGCACTTGTCTTTGCCTATGAGCTATTTTACACCTGCAACATTGATAAACAGAAAGATGTTGATGATTGGTTTCCCTCACATGTCATATGCAGGAAGACATGGCGTATGCAAGTGATGAGAGTATGTTCGAGTATGTAAATGTTGTCAGCAAGATGTTTGATAGTGAGTCTGAAGGCTATGAATTCTACAACAAATATGCTCTTGAAAAAGGTTTTAGTGTGAGGAAAAGCTACGTTGAGTGGGATGGATCCAACAAATACATAATTTTAAGGAAAATTGTGTGTAGTCGTCAAGGGTTTCGCGAAGATAAGCACATGAAAAGAAAGATGGAAGATAGAAAGAGGAGGCCACGAAGTTTAACTCGTGTTGGGTGTAATGCTAAATTGGTCATTACGAGACAGGAGGAAACCGGTCGGTGGTTTGTCAAGGATTTCATCGATGAGCACAGCCATCCTCTAGCCCCACGGGATCTTTCTTGTCTGTTGCATTCGCATAGATGAATTAGCGATGAGCAGAAAGCGGACATTGCGGACATGGAAAAATGTGGGATCCATAAATACCGTATTGTGGATATTTTGTGCTTTCAATACGGTGGATTTGATAAGGTTGGATGCATAAAGAGGGACGTTTACAATTTCTGCCATGCTAATAAGCAGGAGACAATCAGTGCCGGTGATGCTAAAACGGTGATCATGCACATGATGGCGAGGCGAGAGCGAGATGTGGATTTTTTCTTCAAGTACTTGGTAGACGAGCACGGCCATCTGAAGGGACTGTTCTGGGTTGATAGTCAATCGCGACTTGACTACCAGGCTTTCGGAGACGTCATTGTTTTTGATAGCACATACAGAACCAACAAATACAATCTGCCATTCGTGCCTTTTGTCGGGTTGAATCACCACGCAGCACTGTTATATTTGGTTGTGGTATAATTTCTCATGAAACAAGCCAGGCATACGAGTGGATGTTGCGGACCTTTTCTGATTGCATGGCACAGAAGCATCCGATATCTGTGATCACAGATGGGGACCTTGCAATGCAGAGAGCAATAAGGGTGGTCTAGCTAGACTCAAACCATAGACTATGTATATGGCACATTCAGCAGAACATTGTACGCCATCTGCATGATGACGATGTAAAGGAGGAATTCAGATCTTTCATTTATGATACTTCTTCCATTGAAGAGCATGAGATAAAATGGATACAATTCTTACAACGGAATAAAGTAACCAGTGAGGAGTCTTGGCTGCATCAGATGTATCAGATGAGAAAGTTGTGGTGTGCTCCATATCTTGAGAGGCGTTGTTTCCTAGGATTGAGCAGCAATCAAAGGAGTGAGAGCTTGAACTCTGTGCTACATACGCATCTTGAGGGTAAGATGTCATTGTTTGAAATGCTAGAGCACTATGAGCGTTGCCTTGCATCGCGATGGATTAACGAAGCTCTCCATGACGTCGAAGCCTTGCAGTCCGTTCCATTTATAGAGGAAAATGCTTCGCCGCTTGAGAAACACGCCGCAACAGTTTTCACACCTAGGGTCTTTAAGATGGTCTTATGGAGCGTAGATGCTGTCAGCAAATGTCAGATTAGAGAGATACTAGATGGATCATAAGATTCCACTTATGTTGTGTCCAAGCAGGAAAGAATGGATAAAAAGTTTGGAGTGCGCATTGAAGAGCAAGGAGGTCTTTTGCACAGGGTGAGTTGTTCTTGCCGTAAGCTAGAATGCGCAGGCACATCATGTTCCCACATTTTTTACATATTGGGGATTTTAAAACAAACAATTCTGCCCGGTTGTTGCGTTCCCACTAGGTGGACTATGAATGCAAAATGTGCATACGCACCTACCAGAAAAAACCAGATGTATGACTATTCGCTAAGCCTGCAGAGGTACCGCGAGTTGCGGAATTGTAGTCACGCCGCAAGTTTCCAGGCATGCCACTCTGATGAGGACTATCACCGTCTAAAGATGCTTTTGCAAGCACAACATCATGGCAAGCAATCAAGTTTTGAACTAGCTGATAGCAAGGAGTCAACTAATGCTCAGCATAACAGCATTAGGTTTGGCCCGTTGATGCCGCACTCCCAGAAAGTTGATAAGGTTCTGGATCCCGTGCATGTGCCAGGACGAGGTGCACTGAAGAAAAGGCTGCAGGAAAAGACAAAGAAGTCAAGATCACAGAATATCTGTGGCTATTGCAAGAAACTAGGTCACAATCGACGTAAATGCGCTAAATTGCTAGAGGTACGAAATATGTTCATTTTTTTGCATGTGTTTTACTCATAATTGATGTCCATGTGATTTATTCTATTCTTCTGTGTAGGATCTCGAGGCTGAACTGTGATATCTACATACAGCATGAACCGACGATGAGCCAGAGAAAGTCGTGTGCCATTCAGCTTTGTGTGACGTGGTCTTTACATTCTATTTCATCGTGACAGTAATTTAGTGAAGTGCAGTTGTACTGCCATGTTACTGTATTAGTTCGACATCTTTCGTTTCCACTTTCTGTGTGTATCATGTGATGTCCAACTTTAAGAATGATGATGTATTTCAACAAATTGGGCACTATGATTCTTCACCCTTACTATGGTTGTCATGCATATTCATAATCATCATGCATATTCTTCATTTACAGAGCAATAATGACTGACGTATTTTTTAAATAAGCGGGGCCCACTCGGGTGTGCTTGGAAATCTTTGAAAAACCTCCATGCACGTTCATCTTTGCTGCATGCAAATCGGGCGGCAGCCGCTGTGCCAGTAGCTGTCAAGGCCTTGATGAATCACTATTCACATGCAGGTCCCCGACTCTTGCATGCAGGTCCCCGACTCTTGCATGCAGGTCCCCTTGAGGCATAGACCGATGTTTTCAGCAGTCAGTCTAGAGGGCATTATAAATTCAAAAAAATACAAAAATTTGGAAACCTAGTTTTGTTTGTGGAAGAGATCATGTGTGCCAAAACTGAGGTGATTTGGAGGTGGTCGAAAAAATGCCCGCATTCCCGGAGGGACCATTTGGTCTAACTTAAGCCATTTTTTGAAAAAACGTGAATTTTTCCACCACCTCCAAATCACCCAAATTTTCTTGTACATGGTCACCCACATGTGCAAAACATGTGTATGCAAGAAAATTTTGAAAAAAATTATTTTACAATGCCCCCTTGAGGCATAGACCGATGTTTTCAGCAGTCAG
>NW_025241583.1:0-3301 GCF_018294505.1 Triticum aestivum
AGGAAATAATCATTACATAGGCATCACGTCCAAGATCAGTAGACCGACTCCTTCCTGCATCAACTACTATTACTCCACACATTGACCGCTATCCAGCATGCATCTAGTGTATTATGTTCATGGAGAAACGGAGTAACGCAATAAGAAGGATGACATGATGTAGACAAGATCTATCTATGTAGAGATAGACCCCATTGTTTTATCCTTAGTAGCAATGATACATGCATCTCATTTCCCTTTCTGTCACTAGGATCAAGCACCGTAAGATCGAACCCACTACAAAGCACCTCTTCCCATTACAAGATAAATAGATCAAGTTGGCCAAACAAAACCCAAATATCGAAGAAGAAATACGCGGCTATAAGCAATCATGCATATAAGAGATCAAAGAAACTCAAATCACTTTCATGGATATAAAAAGATATGACTGATCATAAACTCAAAGTTCATCAGATTCCAACAAACACAACGCAAAAGAGTTACACCATATGGATCTCCAAGAGACCATTGTATTGAGAATCAAGAGAGAGAGGTGAAGCCATCTAGCTACTAATTACGGACCCGAAGGTGTACAAATAACTACTCATGCATCATCAGAGAGGCACCAATGGAGGTGGTGAACCCCATCCAAGATGGTGTCTAGATTGGATCTAGTGGTTCTGGACTCTGCGGTAGTTGGATGAATATTTCGTCGACTCCCCTAGGGTTCTGGGATTTTTGGGGTATTTATAGAGCAAAGAGGCGGTCTGGGGGCACCCGAGGTGGGCACAACCCACCAGGGCGCGCCTGGGCCTCCTGGCGCGCTCTGGTGGGTTGTGCCCCCCTCGGGGCACCCCCCAGGCGCAGCCAGGGCCCGTTGTGTTCCTTCTGGCCCAAAGTTTCAGGGAATTTGGACTCTCTCTGATATTGATTTTTTGTGATGTAGAAGACATGGAAAAAACAGCAACTGGCACTTGGCACTATGTCAATAGGTTAGTACCAAAAAATGATATAAAATGATTATAAAACATCCAAGATTGATAATATAACAGCATGGAACAATCAAAATTTATAGATACATTGGAGACGTATCAGCATCCCCAAGCTTAACTCCTACTCGTCCTCGAGTAGGTAAGTGATAAAAACATAATTTTTTATGTGGAATGCTGCCTAACATGTCATATCATATTTATTTTCTTTATAGCATGGACATTTGGACTTTTAGTTGTTCAAAGCAATATTCTAGTTTTGACATGATAATTTAGATACTCAAGCATATCAGCAAGCAACCATGTCTTTCAAAATATCAACGCTCAAATAAGTTATCCCTAGCCCGTCATGC
Organism: Triticum aestivum; assembly: GCF_018294505.1. Taxonomy (NCBI): domain Eukaryota; kingdom Viridiplantae; phylum Streptophyta; class Magnoliopsida; order Poales; family Poaceae; genus Triticum; species Triticum aestivum. The sequence continues at coordinate 1,322 of NW_025241583.1, forward strand.
TCAACCATTGATCCATTCATGAAACACACTCGTATATTAGTTATGTCCAATACTCAAGTACGATCATATTGCCTCCTAGTTGGTGCTTTTATAAGAGAATATGGAGACTCAAATTCAAAATAAAAATTGCATATAGTAAAAGATAGGCCCTTCGCAGATGGAAGTAGGGATTTGTAGAGGTGCCAGAGATCAAAGCGAAAAACTTAGAGATAAAAACATTTTGGGAGGTGTATCCATCCCACCAACGAAAACGACTTTGAGTTCCCAATACTTTCCATGCATAGATATATCATAGGCGGTTCCCAAACAGAAAATAAAGTTTATTCCTTTTCCCACCATACTTTCACTTTCCATGGCTAGCCGTATCCATAGTTGCCCTCCATACCAAAACTTCCCAAGGAATTTATTATTTGACAACATAAAGTAAATTCATTTTTGCATTTTGGGACTAGGCATCCCTAATACCTTTGCCTTACTCTCGTGCAATGACAAGTGAATAAACACTCATCTTGATAATAACACATCTAGTATGGAAAATATTAGCCACCCCTCACCGCTCCGCGAGTGAAACAAACACACAAAAGAGAAGTTTATTTTGAAATTTAGAGAAGGCACATGCAAATTTGCTTAGAACGACAAAAGAATACCGCATATAGGTAGATATAGTGGACTCATGTGGCAAAACTAGTTTAAAGGTTTTTGGATCCACAAGTAGTGATCATACTTAGTGCAAAATGAAGGCTAGAAAAAGATTGGGAAGCGACCAACTAAGAAATGAATAATCTCATAAGCAAGCATTAAGCATAACTAACATCGAATAATGCACCATAAGTAGGATATAATTTCATTGCATAACTATTGACTTTCGTACTTGCATAGGGAATCACAAACCTTAATGCCAATATTCTTACTAAAGCATAATTACTCATCAAGATGACTCACATATCACATCATCATATCTCAAAACTATTACTAAGAATCAAGTTTATTTTGTCCAATGATCTTCATGAAAGTTTTTATTATATCCTTCTTGGATATCTATCACTTTGGAACTAATTTTCATCTGTTGCTTTTGACAAGCTCAAACAAATATAAGTGAAGATAATGAGAATAATATTTCTTTCTCTCAAATTAATTTAGGTGAAGCAAGAGAGAATTTCTTCAAAAATACTAAAGCACACCGTGCTCAAAAAGATATAAGTGAAGCACTAGAGCAAGTCCATAGCTCATAAAAATTTAAGTGGAGAATAGAGAGCAATTCTAACAAGTCATGACATAATTTTGGCTCTCTCAAATAGGTGTGTCTAGCAAGGATTGATGACTTAAAACACAACATAAAACAAGAAAAGACTCATATCATATAGGACGCTCCAAGCAAAAAACATAGCGTATGACGAATAAAAATATAGTTTCGAGTAACATACTGATGGTCGTTAGAAGAAAGAGGGGATGCCACTCGGGGGCATCCCCAAGCTTAGTTGGTTGCTCATTTTTGGATAATAGCTTCGGATGTAGGGGCATCCCCAATCTTAGGCTCTTCTATCCTTTATTCCTTCATCCATTGTAAGATAACCCAAAACTTGAAAACTTCAATCACACAAAACCCAACAAAACCTTTGTGAGATCCGTTAGTATAAGAATAATAAACCACTACTATAAGAACTATACCAAACCAATTCATATTTTGTTTTTGTATTATATCTACTGTATTCCAACTTTTCTATGGCAAAAACTCATCAAAGAAAACCATAGAGCCATCAAAATAAGTACACAACACAAAGAAAACAGAATCTGCCAAAACAGAACAATCTGTAGCAATCTCACTATTTCAAATACTTCTCTAACACCAAAAATTCTAAAAAATTAGGACGACCTGAGAAATTTGTATATTGACCTACTGCAAGTTGAATGAGTATTTGACCGCTCTTTGGTAAAAAATGAATATTAATTTCGTGAGTGTAAATGTTTCTATTTTTTCCA
>NW_025241584.1:0-3300 GCF_018294505.1 Triticum aestivum
GACTTGGGTTCGAGCTTTTCAGGTTGAAGTTTCTTGACATAAGCATCGCATCCCCAAACTTTTAGAAACGACAGCTTAGGTTTCTTCCCAAACCATAATTCATACGGTGTTGTCTCAACGGATTTAGAAGGAGCCCTATTTAAAGTGAATGTAGCTGTCTCTAGAGCGTATCCCCAAAATGATAGCGGTAAATCGGTAAGAGACATCATAGATCGCACCATATCCAATAGAGTGCGATTACGACGTTCAGACACACCGTTACGTTGAGGTGTTCCAGGCGGCGTGAGTTCTGAAACGATTCCACATTTTCTTAAGTGTGTACCAAATTCGTGACTTAAATATTCTCCTCCACGATCTGATCGTAAGAATTTTATCTTTCGGTCACGTTGATTCTCTACTTTATTCTGAAATTCCTTGAACTTTTCAAAGGTTTCAGACTTGTGTTTCATCAAGTAGACATACCCATATCTACTTAAGTCATCAGTGAGAGTGAGAATATAACGATATCCTCCGCGAGCCTCAACACTCATTGGACCACACACATCAGTATGTATGATTTCCAATAGGTTGGTTGCTCGCTCCATTGTTCTAGAGAACGGAGTCTTGGTCATTTTGCCCATGAGGCATGGTTCGCATGTGTCAAATGATTCATAATCGAGAGACTCTAAAAGTCCATCAGCATGGAGCTTCTTCATACGCTTGACACTAATGTGACCAAGGCGGCAGTGCCACAAGTATGTGGGACTATCGTTATCAACTTTACATCTTTTGGTATTCACACTATGAATATGTGTAACATTACGTTCGAGATTCATTAAGAATAAACCATTGACCATCGGGGCATGACCATAAAACATATCTCTCATATAAATAGAACAACCATTATTCTTGGATTTAAATGAGTAGCCATCTCGTATTAAACGAGATGCAGATACAATGTTCATGCTCAAACTTGGCACTAAATAACAATTATTGAGGTTTAAAACTAATCCCGTAGGTAAATGTAGAGGTAGCGTGCCGACGGCGATCACATCGACCTTGGACCATTCCCGACGCGCATCGTCACCTCGTCCTTCGCCAGTCTCCGCTTATTCCGCAGCTCCTACTGTGAGTTACAAATATGAGCAACGACACCGGTATCAAATACCCAGGAGTTACTACGAGTATTGGTAAGGTACACATCAATTACATGTATATCAAATATACCTTTAGTGTTGCCGGCCTTCTTGTCCACTAAGTATTTGGGGCAGTTCCGCTTCCAGTGACCCTTCCCTTTGCAATAAAAGAACTCAGTCTCAGGCTTGGGTCCATTCTTTGACTTCTTCCCGACAACTGGCTTCCCGGGCGCGGCAACATCCTTGCTGTCCTTATTGAAGTTCTTCTTACCCTTGCCCTTCTTGAACTTGGTGGTTTTATTGACCATCAACACTTGATGTTCTTTCTTGATTTCTACCTCTGCCGACTTCAGCATTGAAAATACTTTAGGAATGGTTTTCTCCATCCCCTGCATATTGTAGTTCATCACAAAGCTCTTGTAGCTCGGTGGGAGCGACTGAAGGATTCTGTCAATGACCGGCTCATCCGGGAGGATAATGTCCAGCTGGGACAGGCGGTTGTGCAACCCAGACATTTTGAGTATGTGCTCACTGACAGAACTATTTTCCTCCATCTTACAACTATAGAACTTGTCGGATACTTCATATCTCTCGACCCGGGCATGAGCTTGGAAAACCATTTTCAGCTCCTCGAACATCTCATATGCTCTGTGTGGCTCAAAACGCTTTTGGAGCCCCGGTTCTAAGCTGTAAAGCATGCCGCACTGAACGAGGGAGTAATCATCAGCACGTGACTGCCAAGCGTTCATAACTTCTTGGTTCTCTGGGATGGGTGCTTCACCTAGCGGTCCTTCTAGGACATATGCTTTCTTGGCAGCTATGAGGATGATCCTCAGGTTCCGGACCCAGTCCATATAGTTGCTGCCATCATCTTTCAGCTTGGTTTTCTCTAGGAACGCGTTGAAGTTCATGTTGACATGAGCGTTGGCCATTTGATCTACAAGACATATTTTGCAAAGATTTTAGACTAAGTTCATGATAATTAAGTTCACCTAATCAAATTATTTAAAGAACTCCCACTCAGATTTGACATCCCTCTAGTCATCTAAGTGTTACATGATCCGAGTTGACTAGGCCGTGTCCGATCATCACGTGAGATGGACTAGTCATCATTGGTGAACATCTCCATATTGATCGTATCTTCCATACGACTCATGTTCGACCTTTCGGTCTCTGTGTTCCGAGGCCATGTCTGTACATGCTAGGCTCGTCAAGTTAACCTAAGTGTTTTTGCATGTGTAAAACTGTCTTACACCCGTTGTATGTGAACGTAGGAATCTATCACACCCGATCATCACGTGGTGCTTCATAACGACGAACTTTAGCAACGGCGCACAGTTAGGAGGAACACTTTCTTGAAATTCTTATGAGGGATCATCTTATTTACTACCGTCGTTCTAAGTAAACAAGATGCATAAACATAATAAACATCACATGCAATTATATAGTAGTGACATGATATGGCCAATATCATATAGCTCCTTTGATCTCCATCTTCGGGGCTCCATGATCATCTTCGTCACCGGCATGACACCATGATCTCCATCATCATGTCTCCATGAAGTTGCTCGCCAACTATTACTTCTACTACTATGGCTAACGGTTTAGCAATAAAGTAAAGTAATTACATGGCGTTAAATCATTGACACGTAGGTCATACAATAATTAAGACAACTCCTATGGCTCCTGCCGGTTGTCATACTCATCGACATGCAAGTCGTGATTCCTATTACAAGAACATGATCTCATAGATCACAATATATCATTCATCATTCATCACAACTTTTGGCCATATCACATCACAAAGCAATTGCTGCAAAAACAAGTTAGACGTCCTCTAATTGTTGTTGCATCTTTTACGTGGCTGCAATAGGGTTCTAGCAAAAACTTTTTCTTACCTACGAATAACCACAACGTGATTTGTCAACTTCTATTTACTCTTCATAAGGACCCTTTTCACCGAATCCGCTCCAACTAAAGTGGGAGAGATAGACACCCGATAGCCACCTTATGCAACTAGTGCATGTCAGTCGGTGGAACATGTCTCACGTAAGCGTACGTGTAAGGTCATTCCGGGCCGCTTCATCCCACAATACCGCTGAAGCAAAATAAGACTAGTAGTGTCAAGAAAGTTGACAACATCTACGCCCACAACAGATTTGTGTTCTACTCGTGCAATAGAGAA
>NW_025241585.1:0-3300 GCF_018294505.1 Triticum aestivum
AGACACTTGGTCACTCTGAGCTCATTATGATGATGCATTACCGAGTGGGCCCAGTGATACCTCTCCGTCATACGGAGTGACAAATCCCAGTCTTGATCCATGTCACCCAACAGACACTTTCGGAGATACTCGTAGTCTTCCTTTATAGTCACCCAGTTACGTTGTGACGTTTGGCATACCCAAAGCACTCCTACGGTATCCGGGAGTCACACGATCTCATGGTCTAAGGAAAAGATACTTTGACATTGGAAAACTCTAGCAAATGAACTATACGATCTTGTGCTATGTTTAGGATTGGGTCTTGTCCATCACATCATTATCCCAATGATGTGATCTCGTTATCAATGACATCCAGTGTCCATAGTCAGGAAACCATGACTATCTGTTGATCAACGAGCTAGTCAACTAGAGGCTCACTAGGGACATGTTGGTGTCTGTTATTCACACATGTATTACGATTTCCGGATAACACAATTATAGCATGAATAAAGACAATTATCATGAACAAGGAAATATAATAATAATGCTTTTATTATTGCCTCTAGGGCATATTTCCAACATGAATTCCATTTTCACTCCATACCAATCATTCTAAAAACTACTTACTACTTATAACGCACCATTGAAAATCGGAACTCTTAAACCCGCTAAAAAACGATATTTTAAACGTGGCTACTCGATCTGTGGCAACTAGCGAGCCACCGCGCTCCAAGTCGTTCACTTGTGATCCCGACCATCAACTCCTACGGATCAAATTATCACGTGAGCTGACTATTCCTACAAAGGTGCTCCACCACGTACCCGGTTTAGGGTTTATTTGTTAACATCGCCTTTACGTACCACTCATGTGTGCGAGACAGCGAGAGGCCGACTGCGTGTGTGCGCCTCTTCTCTTCGTATATGTACTCCACCGTTTGTCTGGTGTCCAAAAAATTATAATAACTACTAGCAATGTGCCAATGCGTTGCCACACGATCAAAGTAGATTAATTAATACATATTCACCAATTTGATAGAAAAAAAGTCTAGCTTTGAAATACGTATATCACTAAAAATATGTTATGTTTCACTCAAAATATATTCCTTTGGCGGTTTTGATGAGATAAGGGAGGAATGTTGTTGGTTTCAAGATTCGAGAAGTGGTATATGTCTAATTTCTACTCTTACTAGCAAGATGCCCGTGCGTTGCACGGAACATCAAGATCTTGTGGGAGAAAAGGATGAACGAGCGATGGCCTTATCTGCAAATGTGGTGAAGAGTGCGGGTAAATTGCCATATTTTCCTTCCTATCTGTCAGATATAAATCAGACGACCTACATTGCAGGATGGCAGGCCCACCGTTATCACCAACTCTATTTTTTATCCCTACTCTTATAATAAGCATTGTCGGTGATGATCGTGTGCCTGTCATCCTGCAATATAGGCCGTCCGATCTATAGCTGACGGGTAGGAAGGAAACTATGGCAATTTTGCAAAAAGATACCCACAACCCTCTCCACATTTGCAAATAAGGCCTTCCCTCGTTCATCCTTTTCCCCCACAAGATAAACTACTCATACAAATGCATCTTGATGTTCCGTGAAACACATGGGCATCTTGCTAGCTGTTGCAATAATCCCATGTGTGTGTGAGAGAGAGGGCGAGTGGAGGAGGACGGAGTGAATGTGTGACAAAGACACAAGGAGTGTGTGTGCGATAGGTATCAACTTAAAATGAGGCGATAGTGTGTGTGTGCACGATCGAGAGGGCGTGTCTCAAGAAGGGAAGAAAAATCTATATAGATACAAGGAGCGGGAGAGAGACATGTATGCGATGGTGGAAGCACGAGTGTGCGGGTGTATAAACCTATCTAGAGGCTAGCTAGTCGATAAATGTTTGTGAGAGAAATACGAGTCGGGGTGCGAAAGCGAGAGTTTTGTGTGTGAGAGTGAGAGAGACGGTAGTCGGGAAGGGGAGTGGAAGCAGGAGTTGTGCGTGTGTGTCTGTGAGAGAGAAAGAGGAGACAGTAGTCGGGGTTGTCTGATCGGTAAACAAATGAATAATGTCAGTCTGGGATGGAGACGAAAAGGAGACCGCAATAAATGTTGTGTCTACAGGAGAGATAGAGAGAGTAATTTTAGTGGTATGAGTCATATGTAGAGACATATAGGGTGTGTGAGAGAATCCCATAGAGAGAAAGACAAAGTGAAAGATGAGTGGAGACTGTGTGTTTGGCGGGGTACCGAGTGATACCAGAGAATAGTAGAGACGTGAGAGATAATGAAACCCGTGTAATTTATAATGATAGGGAGAGTGTGACACTTCTCAAGGGAGACGTCAAGAGACCATGTTTGTGAGGATAGGAGCAACATGAAGTGAGCGTGCGGGTGAGCTGGAGAAAAGAGAGTGATAGCTACCTGAAGGAGCATGCATGCGAGAGAGATGGGCGTGAAAGGAGTGAAAAAAAAGGGATTCAAATATTTTAATTCGAGATGATGATACATGTAATCCATACTCGAACCAAAATTGATCTATCAAACATGCATACTCATATGAATTCACGCACATCTATGTTATTTAATATGTAGATATTACTGATCCATACATTTTAGTAGAACATAATTTGGTTAAATTTTTTTGAATTCAACCTTAAGGTTTCGAGATCGTTGTATTTGTAAATCATATTGTACATATAAAGGAGCAGAATTCTTTGTTATGCTTTTGAAAGTATATATAAAAATGATGTATATAGAATGTAATTCCAATTGAAAATGGATCCCGCCCAGAAAAAAAATAGAATACAAACGGGATTCGAATTGAGTTGGCACGGTAAACGTGCACTCTGCAAAATTTGAATGAAGCGGGGAAAGTCGCAGTAACCGCCCAAAACCAAAATCTGCGAGATGGAAATCACTACTGCCTATCCCTGCCACGCAAAGCCTATATGCTGGATTTCTATAGGTTTCGATAGGGGTAGGTTTGTAACTTCACCCAAACATGAAGTAACCGCCTCTCACCCGGATTCATACACGGTGGGCGCCAAAACACATTGTGTCCTCGGCCGAAATCGACTCCCTCCCCGATTCATATTCATACATGATGGGCGCCAAAAACAAACTCTCATCGGCAAATATTCGGTGTATGCGAGATTACCGTCCTATCACCAACCGACTAGTGTTGTTGTGATGTAGTAGAAATTTGAAACGGGGGCTAAGTTTGTAAATTTCCTCGCATTTGAGACAAGCGCGCCCTGAATACATGGTTCCCCCTTCCTCTCTACCTCCCTTTTCCCCATTCGTACTCCGTGGGCGCCAAAACACC
>NW_025241586.1:0-3300 GCF_018294505.1 Triticum aestivum
TCTGCTCCAATATCGGCAGATCTTTGCCTGGTTCTCCTTGGTCCATCATGAAACTGACGAATACTAGGAGACCACTGAAAGGAAAACACAATCGCAATGACAATGAAACAAAAAAGAGAGTGAGGATCGGTTACTGCTTTGCAAAAGTTCTTTTTTTTCTCTGAACGAAAATATACCAACATCACGGATCCGCTTACCTTCCCTTCGTTGGGAGAGAAGAACAGTGGTAGATGCAAGTGTTGCCTTTCTTGAAGACAGTGAGGGAGAAGGGGATTCAGCGAAGAGTGAAATGATGGTTGCTTCGTCCGTCAAACTTAGACTGCGGGGAGGTGGGGTTTTGTGATACGACGGCTCGTTACTGCCGCACTACGACCGGGTTGACTCTCCGCCTGCATACTGCCTTCTAATTTGGTGATGGCATTTGGGCCTGCGCGCTGCATGGCCCTCATGTCGGTGAACAAAAGTATAACGGCATTCAGTAGAGGGAGACGTTTCAATGACCTAGGAGGAGCCAGAAGCGGTAGAGTGTCTCCACTATACTAGTAGTAATTGTTTTTCTGGGTAGCTGTAGAGTGTCTCCACTGTACTAGTAGTAATTGTTTCTCTGGGCCCAAGACAAAACAGCCAATCCACACTAGTAAATAGTAAAATCAATTCAAAAGGCGCTACCCACACCCAGCACACCCCCCCAAAAACCTGGGTGCTCTTCTTCCTCCTCGCTCCCACCCACGTCACGTCAGCTCGCTCCACTCGTACCCCCAAATTCCTCACCTCACTCCTACAGAAACCCCTAGCTCCCCTTCTTCCTCACTCCTACAGAAAACCCCGAGCTCCCCTTCTTCTTCGCTCGCACTACAACTAGGCTCGTCATTCGTTACTCTACTCAAATCCGTGAGCGCGACGCGACACCCTCGAGGAAAATGGAGTCGGCTGACCCCAGCGCCAAAAAGATGAGGCTCCCGCTAGTGGCGATGCCTGTTGTAGATCCCGCACCCAGCAGCGCGGGGAGAAGCGGCGACCCCGCCCCCACCGGATCCGAGGAACCCATAGAATCTCGGGTGGACCGCATCAGCGATCTCCCAGATGCCGTCCTTGGGGAGATCATCTCACTTCTCCCGACCAAGGATTGCTGCCGCACCCAAGTCCTCTCAATTTGGTGGCGCCCTCTATGGCCCGCTGTGCCCCTTAATCTCGACTGTCGTCAGCTATCACTCTTCAACGATTTTGAAATCCCTAGAGCCATCATCTCCTCCCACTAGGGCTCCATTCAAAGCCTCTGCATCCCGTCATGCTACCTGAGTAAGCATACCATGCCCTGCACGGTGGACGCCTGGCAGAAATCCCCTGAATTCAAAGAACTACAGCTGCTTGAGTTCTACTATTCCCCTAGAAATCACATACCACATACCGAATGCCATGAACTTGTGCCCTCAGCACCGATGTCCATCTCGCGGTTTTCCTCCTCTCTCCACACCGCCACCTTTGCGCTGTGCTACCTACCAGACAATCTGGTACTAAACCTTCAACTCCCATTTCTCAAGAAACTTTCACTTGTGCGGGTTCGTATATCGGAGGCCTCATTGCACAGCATCATCCAGTCCAGTTGCCCTGCGCTGGAGTGCTTGGTGCTTGTTTTCACAGCTAGAATCGGTTGTCTCCAAATAAAGTCGCCTAACCTTGTAAGAATTGGAATTTCTTTTGATGGAAGGCAGCTCATCATCCAAGATGCCCCTTCACTTCAAAGGTTGATCCTTGATTCTAGTTATTCACCGTTGGAAATAACCGTCCTCTCTGCGCCTAAACTAGAGACCTTGGGTGTAATACATGATCTCTGTGCTCATTTCAATATGGTGTTTGGCTCAACAGTTCTTCAGGTACTTTATATTATCATCTACACTTGTAACCATAAGCTGCATTTTAAATTTCTACGCATAATTTATATATCATCTTGGAGTACACATTTTGTACTAATATTATGTTCTATGCTCAATGAAGAGTTTCTCCATGGATGGCCTATCAATGGTGCTGGATTCTGTCAAGATCTTATATATCCAAATGATTAGTTTTGATCTAAACAAGATTATTGGCTTGTTGCAATTCTTTCCATATCTAGAGAAGTTGTATATAAAGGTGATAATTTCACGCACATTGGAAGCCCGCATATAGTGTACTAGAATTAACCGTTCAGTTGTTGCTCTTTCAATACTCTTCTTTTAGACCTTAAATGTTTTAAATCTTCATGTCTATTTAGGCAACAGGACGGGGTAAGAAAGTTATAACCAATCGGTGGATTCATAAGCATCTGGATTTTCTCACTTCTCATGAGATTCGATTGAAGACAATAACGCTAGAACGATATGTAGCCAACCGTGCAAACACAAGATTTGTCACATTCTTCCTGCTGAATGCGAGGTTACTATTGTCCATCAAGCTTAAGTTTATCAGCAGCATGGTTTTGATGGATGGGTATGTCGAAGAGCAAAAAAAGGAGTTTCAGGTGGGCAAAAGAGCTTCTGAACATGCCAGGCTTCTATTTACAACATATTGTGGTCATAGTTGAGTAAATTATACGACCCAGGATGTTCATTCTATGGACCTGACCGATCCATTTGACTGTGACTACCGAAAACAGTGCTGGAGTTAGATGTTGTTGCCCTTTTCAATCTGGGTTTTTGGTAAACTCGATGAACAATCAACCCTCGTGTTTTTGTACAGTTTGTAAGCTGGACTTAGATGTTCCTTTCCTTTTCAACTCGGTTGTGACTGTCATATTTACTTTGAAACAAGGCAAATGGCTTGCCATTCGTTTAATTTAGAGCGAGATATTGTAACAAATCACAACCAAGGGAAATAAAATCACTCACGCCGGCTGCTTGAGCTCACTGTGCATTACAGAAGCCAAATGATTAGCCCCCACCAGCACCCACAAACTTATTTCGAACTAGCACATCAAATGGGTTGTAAATTTTCATAGGAAAGGCTGCATGACCGTGACAGATTTGGATTCTGACATTTGGGACCCGGGAGGAAATAGCCTATCCAAGGTGGTGTCGACTTACTAGCCAGTCAACAAACGATTCCGCCTACCAGCCATTGGATTGACATCCAACATCTGTCGTGTATCTTCTATCTCTTGTCTTCTTCTTCCTCTAGCCGCCCAAACCAAACCACCCTATCGGCTCCGCCTGCTCCCGCCTCCCATGGCTGGCTGCGCCTCCGCCGCCCTACCATACGTACCCTCCAACGTTGGCCAGTCCCTCCCTCTATTCCCCCACACGTCATGTTATTCTCCGGCGACGT
>NW_025241587.1:0-3300 GCF_018294505.1 Triticum aestivum
GCTTGTTCTTCCTCTTGGCGCCGTAGTTGTTGTCGTTCTTGAGCTTGAGCAAAAGCGACTTGGTTTGATTGAGGACGAGGGACTTGCTCATCTACTTGCTCTTGTGAATGCTTGTCATGTAGCGGGTTCCGAGATGCATGCCGGTCTTGACGCGCTGCTTGTCGAAGAGTGTTTGATGACAGTGTACTTGAGTCGGAGAAGGTGTCGTCGGAGTGTCGACTCGAGCGGCTCCGTCTTGAGGATGAAGAAGTGGAAGCATGCCGGTTCCTCATCAAGGCGTAGATCTCATCCATTCTTGCATCATTATCTTTCTTGTGAGGGTCGAATTTGTTGTCGAAGTAGTCCCTTGTACGTTGCTCGGAGAGTCGCAAGTCGGTGGCGAGGTTGTTGATGCGGTCGCTCATAGCTTGTTGCTCTTGGTGTAACGCCCTTTGAGCACCAAAGAGGTGGCTCTTTGTGACGAATGATGACATGTCGTCGCCGTTCTTGGTGAGAGGTGGATTGGTAGAAGAACTTGGCCTATCCATCATTCCAAGCAAAATGTAAGTGGTAGGAGGAAAAGAACGTGTACCAAATGTACCTTGACCGAAGTTGAAGATGAATCAAGTTCACTCAAATACGGAAAATGAAATAGTACTGTTGGTACCCATTCTTGTCGGTTCCCACACCTACACACGTAAAAGCTTATGGTGGAGCTTGGTTAGGATGGTGGCACAAAATAGATGCAATAGTAAGTGAGCTTCAATAATGTTGGAAAAGATTCACGAATTTGCAAATGCAACAAGTAGACCAAGCAAGTAATGGTACACGGAAACACACATGCAAATAGATAAGTGGGATTGTGCAAACCAAAAGTGAGCCAAAATGTGGAAACCACGAAAATGCTCTTGTTGCACAATACTAGAGACACGCTAGCACGATTGCACAATAGGCGGATACGAAAACTTGTGCACTACCTACTAGGCAAAAATGCAACTATCTCTATCCACGTATGCTATATGTATGGTATTTCGGTGCGATGATCCAAGATGATCCAATATGACAATCTTAATGTAGTATGATGCTATGGTTCTTGTTCATAAGCTCTTTGCTTATCTTTCCTCTTTGCTTAAAAGCTTGGGTAGCTCTTTCACTGTTGAGCTCTTTTCTCATGCAAAACTTCACGAACCAAGATAGCAATTGTGTATGCTATGACAACTTTGTGACACACAAGTGGATCCCAAGATATGCACCACTATGTTATGGTATGTATGCTATGGAGTATGATCACTAATGTGCACAAGTCATGTCGCCGGCAATACTCAATGGCTAGTCTCGATGGGTAAGCTACACAAAAGTAGCAACATGTGGGGTATCAATGCAATTGCAAGGTATGACAAAGATGTCGTCGAAGTTACCGTCCTTGGCGATGATGAGACCCTTGCGAAGATGAGCTGTGGTGTTGATGAAGTCGAACCGGACCTAGATAGCCGAAACACAAAAGGATACGGGAGCCACAACTCAAAATCTCAAGGACCAAAATGTGTCAAAATCGTCATAGGAGGTATCGGGGAAGATGGTGGTGTATGTTGGTTTGGAAGATGTGGTGGAATGTGGGGTTGTGGTGGTGGCCGAACTGTCAAACTTCAGTTTCGTCAGGGTTTCACGGACGTCTGGGTCTTTACGGTCGTCCGGTCGTCATCAGACGTCCGGCTTTTTTCGGTCGTCCGGAGCCTGGGCGAAAATCGGGCTCGGGATGAACTGCGAGATTTCGGGGAAGAAGGAGATGGTGAGGTCGAAATCGAGTGATTTGGTGGATGGAAAAGGGTGGGTAGGGTGGGGAAAGCTAGATCCACACGCAGCAACACAAATCCATGGACCAAATCCAACAAAATCTCAACTCACGAACAAATCACAAAAAAAATTGGGGCTATTTTTGGTGGGGATTTTCGGATTTTAGGACGAAAACGACAAAATCAAGCTAGAAAAAGAGGGGTAGGAGCTCCAAAAACGTGATCAACGTGGCTCATGATACCAAGATTGTCAGGACCCCGATCCTAAGTCACATTGATCTAGCATGTAACACCTCATATCACTTTGCGGCCTCACGCACGGTATTCCCACGGGTGTCGCCTTACCATGCCCGGGACCGTTTGCGCCTTTTGGCACACGTATATGATAGTGTCGCTAGCATCCATATGACAGAGAACCCGGGCTGACATGGCTAGTTGTGAACCCAAAGTGGCTCTAACTTACAGGGACAGGCATCCATGACCCAGCATCGAACGTGTCGGTCATCAGCGAGTGAATCCAAGTTGTAGCACTGGGCTAACAGGAGTCCGGTGAACCGGGCTGTAGCGGGCTTAACAGGACTCCGGTGTTCATCGCGTGACATTTCCCCGAAGGGACAGACACAGGAATGAAGAAGGACACATGCCGGCCAGCCTAAGTGTTCCGGAGCAGTAGCAAGCTACCAGGGCTCAGTGGAAGCACTAGGAGACATTTCCCGGTAAGAGAGGCTACTAAGGATAAACAACTAGATAGTCAGATCCCACACATAGCAATACACATTACATGTACGCATAACATGCAAGTATGTGTTGTACAACATGGCATCACAGCATAACTCAACAATTCATATAGATAAGGCTCAAAGAGCCACCATAGCATTTATTGCAAACAGGGGTCACAGGACCCATCATACAGAGCATACAAGCAACAAGCGGAAGCATTACATGTCTGAGTACAGACATCTACAACTGAAAAAGGCTAAAGAGCCTGACTATCTACAACATCCGATCAAGATCGTAGCTGAGGTACAAGCTACTCGTCGAAGTCCACGAGAACACTAGTAAGACCGAAGTCTCTGCTGCAAAAACATAAATAAAGCAACATGAGTACAAAGGTACTCAGCAAGACTTACATCAGATCCTATCATACATGCATTTGTATCAAGAGGGTAATCTGGGGTTTAGTTGCAGCAAGCCAGGTTTGACTCTGTGGCTATCCTATTCTAGGACTACCAGAAACTCTTGAGGTGATATGGCGCACACGAGTCTACTAATCACCACACAATACACTACTATGGATTCATCCCCGTCTCCCTACGAGAAGGCCATCCATAGCACCCACACTTGTCTTGAGCATTTTAGAGTATCCACTTCAAGTTGTCTATGTACCATGTAAGCATCCAAGAAGTCCATAACCGCGGACCCGGCTATTCGAATAGATCATGTTAACCCTGCAGGGGTGTGCTTCTTCACACACGCTCTCGCCAGTTACCGCCATGTACACGTCATGTATCTCGGCAACCTTCAAGCG
>NW_025241588.1:0-3300 GCF_018294505.1 Triticum aestivum
CATAGAAACCACTAATCAAAGTGTCTTTCTTCCATTTTATCATCTCGCACTTGTTCTCTATGTTCTTCATTTTCTTTTTTGATCCCAACTCGTACACACAAACGGAGTAGATCTCGAGAGGGCACGCTAGGTCTCGTTCCTGAGACTCTCGCTCCCTCCTCCGCGGCATAGGCCACTATGGCCGTGACGGTCACCCACTCTGCCATTATGGCTCACCCATCCCCTCCCAGGTTTCACTCCGGATCCAGCTCCGGCCACGGTCCCGTGCAAGCTCGCTCTCGACCAGTGGTCCATCGTAGGTTCCGGACTCCCTTTCGGCCCCGCCCGTGAATGCAGTAGATTTACCTCAGCGCCACGAATCCTGCCGCGGGGAGAGTCATCCCACGCCATGCATGCCTGTGATACTCCGGATCTGGGCATTGTGATTGAGCGGCGGTACCTAAATCCATCGTGGTCATCCCCTCCGCTCTTGTCAACATTTCCTCTTCAGACGAGGATGGAGGATGGACGAATCTCTAATCCTGAAGGAACATACGGACAAGCAAGGAGCCATCAATAATTAGCGCGCACGTACAGCTACACCACACGGACCGACGCCGGGACATCAATGGTGCGCCGGGGCATGAGGCCTTCTTAAGCTGCCTCAAAGGCCGAGATCCTCTCGGCTGCGTCATTTGCAAGCTGCCAGGGCATTTCGGTAGAGGGTACCCTGAAAGTCCATGAAACGGCGGACCATGAGGGGCTGCCCGTGCGAGGCTATGCCCGGTACTGACTAGGGCGCCAGTTCAAACCGCCGGGCAATTACCCCTTCATCCACCAAAAGAGATAAAATGCGAATGAACTTCACTATTTGTTTCAGAAGATAACTTATTAATTACAAATGATTGTGAAGGTGTATGGTAGGAAGCCAATAACACTTAGTGTGGAATATTTTTAGAATATAAAGTACATAATTTTTGTATTGGAGCTGCCGGCTTGTCTCTAGTATGATATAAATTGCAATCTTATAAATAATGTTGTTTAGTGCAATTGTTGCTCAATAGAACATCTCAAAATATCTTCGAAAGAGTTCAATCAATTCTTGCGAGTTAACCCGCCGACAATGATTTATGGCTATTTGATACTCCGGGTGCATATGTGCAGAAAATAAATCATATTGGTTGCAGGTTATGATGCTAATACTGGACAAGGAAGCACTGGTGCAGCAACTGTAATCTGGAGGGGTCTATCATATTGCCCGTGTCTTCTCTCACATGTTGTGACTCGAGGCTGAAGAAACCGAAATTATTGCCTGACTTAAGGACTAAAAGCACTGACGACAGTTGTAATCCATCCCATCATTCAGATTGTTTGGCTGCTGTTTCTACTTTGAAGAATGCAGTGCACAATAGACCTCGACTTCACAATAGTGATGTGGAAACTTGGGGCTGAATTTGTGAAGATTGCCAGCATGATTCTTATCAATTTGGTAAATTTTAAAACCATATAACAAAAAAAATTCTCAAACATGTTGTGTCTGGTTTTTGTCGCTAGCTTTTAAACAGTAGAAAAGATACTCTTGGTATAGATTGGCAAGTGTTTGAACTGAACTAGAAAAGAAAATATATTTTGCATATACTCCATGGGTAAGTCATGCAGGTTGCTCTCTGGCAATTAAAAATGCAGCTAATGGTTCGGTTATTCTTGACACTTTGGGTTTATATAATTTAGGTTTCTTTCTATTTGGTCAATATTAATTATTATACAATTTTATATATCCAAGTAGAGATTACATGCCCTCACGTTTGGACTGATCAGGGCAATGATTAAGTTCCGTCTAAACAACTAAATTGATTTTAGAGGCTATAAGTATAACCAGCAAGGTGACCCGCGCATCTGCGCGGCTAGATTTCCTATGGGTTTTTCATACCTATATTTGCATGAGATGTTGAGCTTGCCATGCAAAATTATGGAAAAGATTATAGTCAAATACACAATATGGAAAATGATTTGTCATCGTTCTATTTTCAGTAAAGTCATCTGCAGACATGGAAAATGTTTTTAATTTAACTACTAACATGTGCTGTTGTTTATTTTGTATATCATACAAAATAAAAAATAGTATAGTCAATACATATAGCATGAGGAAAGACATATCTGTTGTTTTATTGTGTATATTAAGTTGTTTGTAAAAGATTTTGTATGTGACAACAAAAACCATAGCACTGAGTCATGCCAATCTACATAGATTATGTTTGGATTCCTTTTGTATTTCCCCTTTTCATGTTCATCTATTCAATTGGGTATCGCTCTTCTATCCCCAATAGAAAACCTTTCCAACCAAGTGAAATATAAATAAAAGTTCATATGTATTCATCAAAAATTTCTAAAACAGGCTCACCATGAAATTATGGTCGTATAGTTCCATTTGACCTAGGAACTAAATAATACACCTTCCCTCGAAAAACAACTGAATAATACACCTAGGCGGTAGTGCTTTGTTTAAAATATTCGGGTGTTTTTTTCTATTTTAATACTGGACATGTACAACCCTTTTGAAAGTAGGAATATAATTCCTCTCTAAAAAAGGGATAGTGTGTGTAAAATGTACGTCTTCTCGCTGTTAATTCTTCCTTTCTTTGTCATCCATATCCAACCTATTTATATAATGATGTTGTGTGGTATGAATTATAAAAGGACGGACAACAAAGATTATTATTTATTTCACAAGGATGGTTTTATCAACTGGCTAACCATGCCTTTTTGATAGGTTTTTAGATAGCTTATATTGCTCGTGCTGGTAACTCGCTCACCTTGTTTACTCTTTCTTTGAGAGCCGATTGATTTGCCACGTGCGAACTTGGCAATGGCTTATGTGGGGTAGAGGTGTACACACTAATCAAATAGGCCACAACCTATAGAAGTATGGAGTTCTCACCTCTTCAGATTTTAGTTTCTTTTGCTCGCACAATAGCTATGGGGCTTTTCTTTTTGCGGGGCTTCTGGCTGCGGCACATGTTGTGGCGGCGTGCTGAATCTCTCTCCTGTTGGCGGTACTATGCTGGATTTTACCCGTGCGAAGGGCACGCTAGGCTGCCAACAACACGTGGAGGGATGCACATGCTCGCCAGGCTGCCCGTTGTTGCTGTGTTTTTTTTCCAGGGATGTTGCCATGTTTCTGGTCTCATCCGGCTGTTAGGTAACAGTATCTTCCTAATCTAATCAAGGCTCTTCAACTCTATTGGCCAGAAAGTTTTAAACTACAACGTGAAGATTTCCAGTTTCTTTTAATTCAAACCATTCTTTTCTATCGTTAAATCT
>NW_025241589.1:0-3300 GCF_018294505.1 Triticum aestivum
GTTCGCAGCTCCTCCGGGCACCGCCCGTCGCCGCCGCGAGGCCCGGCCTCCCCGCGTCAGCCTGCCTCTGCGCCATGGCCGCCTGGCCCATCCGTGCCGGCCAGCGCCCGCCGCCGCCCCGCGCTTGCTCCGCCCGATCCCGGCCGGAGCCCGCAGCTCCTCCGGTGCCCGCCGACGACCTCCTCCCTGAGCTCCGGCGAGCTCCTCCCGGCCGGATCCGCCCTCCCTCGCCCTCTCCGGCGAGCTCTCTGGCGAGCTCGCGCCCCTGCCTCGATCTGCGTGGCCAGTCAACCCTAGATCCACTTGGTAAAATCCACCAAGTCCCAGGATTACAGTATTTTCATGCCATGTTCCTCATGCCGTATCTCTGCATCCGTAGCTCCGTTTCGTGCGTGTAATATGTCAAATTGTTCGCCTCGATGAGTACATCATTCCATTCCATTGCATCATATTCATTTGAGCTCATCTTGATGCCTGAATCATCATTGTAAGAGTGCTTCATAATGTTTTCTGCTGTCTGTTATCAGAACGAGCTCTTTTGTCATTTTTGCCATGATTGATGTGTGCATCCTATGAGGTTGATGTCTACAGGTGTTTTGATCTATGCCATGTCTTCTTTACAGTGGTGTATGCCATGCATTTTTGTGATCAATGTGGTGACTAGCACAAGCATGCAAACTAGGCATCGTGATGTTACTGATTTTAGTCCCTGTTCTGCTGTTATTTTGATTCTATGTAAACTTGATGATACAGAGAGATCCATGCATATTTTGAGGTACTTCAGTAAGTATGTTTTGAACATATGGTTGTTGTATATCTATTAATGCACTTGGTTGCAATTATGGAGTAGTCTAGCATGTCATTTTCGTGCTCTACTTTTGCTTGAAAATGTTTCCTGGCAGATTGTTTACATGTTATTGAATTTAGCCAAGGGTGTTGTAGTTGATCCTTGCATGCTATGGACTTGTTCTTGCCTTGGTTTGTTACATAAACATGTCTTCTTGATGATGCTATGCTTATCTGGTCATGCAATGACTTGTGGTGAGTGAATCGAGCTTGTTAAGTAGTGTACTCGCTGTTGCTGTTTTGCTAGGCTGAATCTGTTATTTCGTGATGCGATGAAAACCTGCTTCTACAAATCATTCTATGCATAATCTGGAGATGTTCTATAAACATGTTTTGATCTACATGTCATCCTCTATCCATCCATGCCCCTGGTTGCATTTATAGGTTGCTGTAGCTTGTTGTAATCTTGCTCTAAAGTTGCTTCATAATGTTGCTGCCAGCCTGCTAACATTAAGTTCCGTTGTTATCGTGATTGTTGCTAGTGTTCCATGCACCCTATGGCCTTGCTATTGCCATGCTTAGCTTCACAAACATGTCTTCTTACTGTTGGTTGCCTTTCCATGCCATGTATTTCTCTGTAGTGAGTTGCACAAGCTCATTTACATGCCTTCATAATTATGTTCCTGCCATGTATGAATCTGTATAATAACTTGCTATGTTTACATGGGTGCCATCATATTTTCAGATCTTTTTTGGCTTATGGTCATTAAGGGACTTTTGATCTATGCTATTAGTAGATTCATGCCATGCCTTTGTTTGCCATGATAAGTTCCTGTAACATGTTGTTTGATAGCTCTAAACATTGCATCGTGATGTTATTTTCTGCAAAGTCTGAAATTGTTGTTACTTGCAATCTTACCATGTGTGTTTGAGCATGTTCTAGTGATTTCTGGAGATAGCTCAGTGTTCATGTTTTGTAATGCTTTACCTGTACATCATGTCCATGCCTTTTGTTCTCATGTTTAGGTGTTGTAGCATATAGTTTTGATGCTTGCAATATGCCTAGTTGCTATTTTGGATAGATTATTGCTATAACTTGTATAGTGTGCATGTGTTGAACCGTTGCTCCGTTTTGAGTGTGCTCTATATGAAACTTGCTTGATTTTGCATGTAGATTCATATTATCATGTTGCATCCTTGTTTTGAGGTGTTTTCTTGATGTTTGGGTGCATTTTGCATCAATGTCATGTTTAACTTGTTTTGCTCATATCTTCTAGGCCGTAGCTCCAAATCTAATGAACTTTATATGTAACTTGACTAGAATCTCGTGTAGATCATCTTTGTGCATCTTAACTTGCTGTTTAACAACTTGAACATAAGGTTTATTCAGATCTGGACCAATTTCGAAATATGCATATGAGGACTTACCGGAATTGTTATATGTTGTTCCCGGCCTCATTTAAACTTGTCTTGATGTGTTGCTCTTGTTTGCATCATCTCTTGCCATGAGTAGCTTCATGTAGCTTTGTCATGCATCATACTTGGTTGTGCATCATGTCTTGTTCATGTGTGGTGTGTTTACTATGTTGTGTGTTTCTTCTCGATAGTTTCGTGTTTCGTTGCGATCGTGAGGATTCGTTCGTCTACGCTTGGTTCGTCTTCGTGGATTCATCCGTTCATCTTCTTCATGGACTCGTTCTTCTTCCTTGCGGGATTTCAGGCAAGATGACCGCTACCCTGGATCTCACTACTATCATTGCTATGCTAGTTTCTTCGTTCTATCGCTTTGCTGCGCTACCTATCACCTGTTTATCAAGCCTCCCATATTGCCATGAACCTCTAACCTTTGACACCTTTCCTATGCAAACCGTTGTTTGGCTATGTTACCGCTTTTGCTCAGCCCCTCCTATAGCGTTGCTAGTTGCAGGTGAAGCTGAAGATTGCTCCATGGTGGACAGGATTTTGGTTGGGATATCACAATATCTCTTATATTATTAATGCATCTATATACTTGGTAAAGGGTGGAAGGCTCGGCCTTTTGCCCTGTGTTTTGTTCCACTCTTGCCGCCCTAGTTTCCGTCATACCGGTGTTATGTTCCCGGATTTTGCGTTCCTTACGCGGTCGGGTGATTTATGGGACCCCCTTGACAATTCGCTTTGAATAAAACTCCTCCAGCAAGGCCCAACATTGGTTTTACCATTTGCCTCACCACCACCTACTTTTCCCTTGGGAGTCGCTCTCTCGAGGGTCATCTTTATTATAGCCCCCCGGGCCAGTGCTTGTCTAAGTGTTGGTCCGAACCAGAGCCACTTGCAGCGCCACCTCGGGGAAACTTGAGGGATGGTTTTTAGTTGTACGTAGTGTTCATCCGGTGTTGCCCTGAGAACGAGATATGTGCAGCTCCTATCGGGATTGTCGGCGCATCGGGCGGTCTTGCTGGTCTTGTTTTACCATTGTCGAAATGTCTTGTAAACCGGGATTCCGAGTCTGATCGGGTCTTCCTGGGAGAAGGT
>NW_025241590.1:0-794 GCF_018294505.1 Triticum aestivum
GAACTCTGAAAAGGTTGAAAGTTGGCATGATATCATCATTTCATCCACATAGCATGTGCAAGAAAGTTGAGAGGGTTACGGCAAAAACTGGAGCACTTCGTGCACAAAACGGACAATTTCGTTCAAAGTATCAGGATTTCATACGGAAACTCGTCTGTTACAAAGGGATTTCATTTTTTAAACCTTATTTGAACTCCTGACTTTTTGTGTGTTCAAAATGCACCATTCAAAACCACATCATCATTTTTCAATCCTTTCTGACTTCATTTGTTATTTCTCATGCATTTACTAATTATTTTGAGCTATAAGACCCTAAAATTGAAAAGCATTTCAAATGAACTCTGAAAAGGTTGAAAGTTGGCATGATACCATCATTTCATCCACATAGCATGTGCAAGAAATGTAAGAGGGTTACGGCAAAAACTGGATGCACTTCGTGTACAAAACGGACAATCTCTTTCAAAGTATCAGGATTTCATACGGAAACTCGTCTGTTACAAAGGGATTTCATTTTTTAAACCTTATTTGAACTCCTGACTTTTTGTGTGTTCAAAATGCACTATTCAAAGCCACATCATCATTTTTCAATCCTTTCTGACTTCATTTGTTATTTTTCATGCATTTACTAAATATTTTGAGCTATAAGACCCTAAAATTGAAAAGCATTTCAAATGAACTCTGAAAAGGTTGAAAGTTGGCATGATATCATCATTTCATCCACATAGCATGTGTAAGAAAGTTGAGAGGGTTATGGCAAAAACTGGATGCACTTCATGTACAAAACGGACAATCTC
>NW_025241590.1:2596-3300 GCF_018294505.1 Triticum aestivum
ATTTCATACGGAAACTCGTCTGTTACAAAGGGATTTCATTTTTTAAACCTTATTTGAACTCCTGACTTTTTGTGTGTTCAAAATGCACCATTGAAAGCCACATCATCATTTTTCAATCCTTTCTGCCTTCATTTGTTATTTCTCATGCATTTACTAATTATTTTGAGCCATAAGACCCTAAAATTGAAAAGCATTTCAAATGAACTCTGAAAAGGTTGAAAGTTGGCATGATATCATCATTTCATCCACATAGCATGTGCAAGAAAGTTAAGAGGGTTACGGCAAAAACTGGATGCACTTCGTGTACAAAACGGACAATCTCTTTCAAAGTATCACGATTTCATACGGAAACTCGTCTCTTACAAAGGGATTTCATTTTTTAGACCTTATTTGAACTCCTGACTTTTTGTATGTTCAAAATGCACCATTCAAAGCCACATCATCATTTTTCAATCCTTTCTGACTTCATTTGTTATTTTTCATGCATTTACTAATTATTTTGAGCTATAAGACCCTAAAATTGAAAAGCATTTCAAATGAACTCCGAAAAGGTTGAAAGTTGGCATGATATCATCATTTCATCCACATAGCATGTGCAGGAAAGTTGAGAGGGTTACGGCAAAAACTGGATGCACTTCGTGTACAAAACGGACAATCTCTTTCAAAGTATCAGGATTTCATACGGAAACTCGTCTGTTACAAAG
>NW_025241591.1:0-3300 GCF_018294505.1 Triticum aestivum
GTTCGCAGCTCCTCCGGGCACCGCCCGTCGCCGCCGCGAGGCCCGGCCTCCCCGCGTCAGCCTGCCTCTGCGCCATGGCCGCCTGGCCCATCCGTGCCGGCCAGCGCCCGCCGCCGCCCCGCGCTTGCTCCGCCCGATCCCGGCCGGAGCCCGCAGCTCCTCCGGTGCCCGCCGACGACCTCCTCCCTGAGCTCCGGCGAGCTCCTCCCGGCCGGATCCGCCCTCCCTCGCCCTCTCCGGCGAGCTCTCTGGCGAGCTCGCGCCCCTGCCTCGATCTGCGTGGCCAGTCAACCCTAGATCCACTTGGTAAAATCCACCAAGTCCCAGGATTACAGTATTTTCATGCCATGTTCCTCATGCCGTATCTCTGCATCCGTAGCTCCGTTTCGTGCGTGTAATATGTCAAATTGTTCGCCTCGATGAGTACATCATTCCATTCCATTGCATCATATTCATTTGAGCTCATCTTGATGCCTGAATCATCATTGTAAGAGTGCTTCATAATGTTTTCTGCTGTCTGTTATCAGAACGAGCTCTTTTGTCATTTTTGCCATGATTGATGTGTGCATCCTATGAGGTTGATGTCTACAGGTGTTTTGATCTATGCCATGTCTTCTTTACAGTGGTGTATGCCATGCATTTTTGTGATCAATGTGGTGACTAGCACAAGCATGCAAACTAGGCATCGTGATGTTACTGATTTTAGTCCCTGTTCTGCTGTTATTTTGATTCTATGTAAACTTGATGATACAGAGAGATCCATGCATATTTTGAGGTACTTCAGTAAGTATGTTTTGAACATATGGTTGTTGTATATCTATTAATGCACTTGGTTGCAATTATGGAGTAGTCTAGCATGTCATTTTCGTGCTCTACTTTTGCTTGAAAATGTTTCCTGGCAGATTGTTTACATGTTATTGAATTTAGCCAAGGGTGTTGTAGTTGATCCTTGCATGCTATGGACTTGTTCTTGCCTTGGTTTGTTACATAAACATGTCTTCTTGATGATGCTATGCTTATCTGGTCATGCAATGACTTGTGGTGAGTGAATCGAGCTTGTTAAGTAGTGTACTCGCTGTTGCTGTTTTGCTAGGCTGAATCTGTTATTTCGTGATGCGATGAAAACCTGCTTCTACAAATCATTCTATGCATAATCTGGAGATGTTCTATAAACATGTTTTGATCTACATGTCATCCTCTATCCATCCATGCCCCTGGTTGCATTTATAGGTTGCTGTAGCTTGTTGTAATCTTGCTCTAAAGTTGCTTCATAATGTTGCTGCCAGCCTGCTAACATTAAGTTCCGTTGTTATCGTGATTGTTGCTAGTGTTCCATGCACCCTATGGCCTTGCTATTGCCATGCTTAGCTTCACAAACATGTTTTCTTACTGTTGGTTGCCTTTCCATGCCATGTATTTCTCTGTAGTGAGTTGCACAAGCTCATTTACATGCCTTCATAATTATGTTCCTGCCATGTATGAATCTGTATAATAACTTGCTATGTTTACATGGGTGCCATCATATTTTCAGATCTTTTTTGGCTTATGGTCATTAAGGGACTTTTGATCTATGCTATTAGTAGATTCATGCCATGCCTTTGTTTGCCATGATAAGTTCCTGTAACATGTTGTTTGATAGCTCTAAACATTGCATCGTGATGTTATTTTCTGCAAAGTCTGAAATTGTTGTTACTTGCAATCTTACCATGTGTGTTTGAGCATGTTCTAGTGATTTCTGGAGATAGCTCAGTGTTCATGTTTTGTAATGCTTTACCTGTACATCATGTCCATGCCTTTTGTTCTCATGTTTAGGTGTTGTAGCATATAGTTTTGATGCTTGCAATATGCCTAGTTGCTGTTTTGGATAGATTATTGCTATAACTTGTATAGTGTGCATGTGTTGAACCGTTGCTCCGTTTTGAGTGTGCTCTATATGAAACTTGCTTGATTTTGCATGTAGATTCATATTATCATGTTGCATCCTTGTTTTGAGGTGTTTTCTTGATGTTTGGGTGCATTTTGCATCAATGTCATGTTTAACTTGTTTTGCTCATATCTTCTAGGCCGTAGCTCCAAATCTAATGAACTTTATATGTAACTTGACTAGAATCTCGTGTAGATCATCTTTGTGCATCTTAACTTGCTGTTTAACAACTTGAACATAAGGTTTATTCAGATCTGGACCAATTTCGAAATATGCATATGAGGACTTACCGGAATTGTTATATGTTGTTCCCGGCCTCATTTAAACTTGTCTTGATGTGTTGCTCTTGTTTGCATCATCTCTTGCCATGAGTAGCTTCATGTAGCTTTGTCATGCATCATACTTGGTTGTGCATCATGTCTTGTTCATGTGTGGTGTGTTTACTATGTTGTGTGTTTCTTCTCGATAGTTTCGTGTTTCGTTGCGATCGTGAGGATTCGTTCGTCTACGCTTGGTTCGTCTTCGTGGATTCATCCGTTCATCTTCTTCATGGACTCGTTCTTCTTCCTTGCGGGATTTCAGGCAAGATGACCGCTACCCTGGATCTCACTACTATCATTGCTATGCTAGTTTCTTCGTTCTATCGCTTTGCTGCGCTACCTATCACCTGTTTATCAAGCCTCCCATATTGCCATGAACCTCTAACCTTTGACACCTTTCCTATGCAAACCGTTGTTTGGCTATGTTACCGCTTTTGCTCAGCCCCTCCTATAGCGTTGCTAGTTGCAGGTGAAGCTGAAGATTGCTCCATGGTGGACAGGATTTTGGTTGGGATATCACAATATCTCTTATATTATTAATGCATCTATATACTTGGTAAAGGGTGGAAGGCTCGGCCTTTTGCCCTGTGTTTTGTTCCACTCTTGCCGCCCTAGTTTCCGTCATACCGGTGTTATGTTCCCGGATTTTGCGTTCCTTACGCGGTCGGGTGATTTATGGGACCCCCTTGACAATTCGCTTTGAATAAAACTCCTCCAGCAAGGCCCAACATTGGTTTTACCATTTGCCTCACCACCACCTACTTTTCCCTTGGGAGTCGCTCTCTCGAGGGTCATCTTTATTATAGCCCCCCGGGCCAGTGCTTGTCTAAGTGTTGGTCCGAACCAGAGCCACTTGCAGCGCCACCTCGGGGAAACTTGAGGGATGGTTTTTAGTTGTACGTAGTGTTCATCCGGTGTTGCCCTGAGAACGAGATATGTGCAGCTCCTATCGGGATTGTCGGCGCATCGGGCGGTCTTGCTGGTCTTGTTTTACCATTGTCGAAATGTCTTGTAAACCGGGATTCCGAGTCTGATCGGGTCTTCCTGGGAGAAGGT
>NW_025241592.1:0-3299 GCF_018294505.1 Triticum aestivum
ATCAGATCTATGTTTTTATCCATGAAAGTTATTTGAGTATTCTTTGATCTCTTATATGCATGATTGCTTATAGCCTCGTATTTCTTCTCCGATATTTGGGATTTGTTTGGCCAACTTGATCTATTTATCTTGCAATGGGATGAGGTGCTTTGTAGTGGGTTCGATCTTACGGTGCTTGATCCCAGTGACAGAAGGGGAACCGACATGTATGTATCGTTGCTAATAAGGATAACAAGATGGGATCTATATGTTCATAATAGATAAACGGATCTTGTCTACATCATGTCATCGTACATATCGCATTACTTCATTTTTCCATGAACTTAATACACTAGATGCATGCTGGATAGCGGTCGATGGATGGAGTAATAGTAGTAGATGCAGGCAGGAGTTTGTCTACTAATCTTGGACGTGATGCCTATATAATGATCATTGCCTGGATATCATCATGATTATTTGAAGTTCTATCAATTGCCCAAAAGTAATTGTTTTACCACAGTTTGCTATTTTTCTCGAGAGCAGCCACTAGTGAAACCTACGGCCCCCGGGTCTCTTTTCATCATATTTGCCTTTTGCAATCTATTTTCCTTTGCATTTATTTTCAGATCTATTAAACCAAAAATACAAAAATACCTTGCTCCAATTTATTTATTCCGCGATATATTTATCCTATCTACCACTTTTACCTCACGTTATTTGCCTATCTTGAGGCACCGTACCCGAAAGGGATTGACAGCACCTTTAACACGTCGGGTCGCGAGTATTTGATATTTGTGTGTAGGTGATGTTTACGTCGTGTGAGTAGGTTCTCCTACTAGTTCGATAGCCTTGGTCTCATCATGGAGGGAAATGCCTACCGTCGCTATACTGCATCATCCCTTCCTCTTTGGGGAAATACCGACGTAGTTTTAGCAGACATCAAAAGGAATTTCTGGCGTCGATGCCAGGGAGGATCTTCAACATCAACCAGGTTCCTAATCACAAATCTCATGTCCTCGCAATTTACATTATTTGCCATTTGCCTCTCGTTTTCCTCTCCCCCACTTCACAAAAATTTGCAATTTTATTCGCCCTCTTTTTTGTTCGTCGTTTTCTTGTCAGATCTGTTTTTGAGTGCAATCTTGTTGTGAAGTCATCATGACTTAAGAGAACACCAAGTTGTGTGATTTCTCAAATACCAACAACAATGATTTTATTTAGCACTTTGATTGCTCCTCCTGCCACTAGTGCGGAGTCTTGTGATATTAGTACTGCTTTGCTCAATCTTGTCATGAAAGATCAATTTGTCGGTACTCCTAATGAGGATGCCGCATCCCATCTTAACACGTATGTGGAATTATGCGATATGCAAAAGAAAAAAGATGTGGACAATGATGTTGTGAAATTAAAATTATTTCCGTTTTCTTTGCGAGATCGTGCAAAAATTTGGTTTTCTTCTTTGCCTCGCAACAGTATTGATTCTTGGAATAAGTGTAGGGATGCTTCTATTACTAAGTATTTTGCGCCCACAAAAGATATTTCCATTAGAACCCAGATCATGAATTTCAAGCAACTTGAACATGAGCATGTTGCACAATCTTGGCAAAGGATGAAATTGATGCTAAGGAATTTCCGAACTCATGGGTTAAATCTTTGGATGTTCATACCAAAAATTTATGAGGGATTGAATTTTGTTTCTCGTAATCGTTTAGATTCTGCCGCAGGGGGTACTTTTATGGAAATTACTTTGGGTGAAGCTACTAAATTTCTAGACAATATTATGGCAAATTACTCACAATGGCATGCCGAAAGAGCTCCTACTAGTAAAAAATCCAATTCGGTACAAGAAATAAATTCTTTGAGTGAAAAAGTTGATACTCTTATGAAGTTGGTTGCTAATAAAAGGGCTCCTGTTGATTTTAATGGTGTGCCTTTGTCTAGTTTGATTGAGCAAAATAGTGATGCCATAGATGTGAATTTTGTCTTGTGAAACAATTTCACTAACAATGCCTATAGAGGTAATTTTAATCCTAGGCCTTTTCCTAGTAATTTCTCTAATAATTATGGTAATTCCTATGGTAATCCTACCTATAATAATAATAGAAACACCTCTGGTCTTGAGAACAATATTAAAGAATTTATCAATACTCAAAAAGCTTTCAATACTTTCATGGAAGAAAAGTTGAATAAAGTTGATGATTTGTCTAGAAGTATTGATAGAATTTCTCATGATGTAGAAACTCTCAAGATGAAAAAATTTGTACCTAAAGTTGAAGAATCAATTAAAGCTCTTTATGTTTATATGGATGAAAGTAAGAAAAGAACCGCTATGCTTAGAGCTAAAAGAGAATTTTTAGAAAGCGCGCTTTCTAGTGATTACTTTCATAAAAGTGATGAAGATCTTAAAATGATTGGTGTTTCTTCTATTGATTCTTTGTTTAGTAAATTTAAGATTGATGAAAATGGGACTAGAGAAGAGTCAACTTTAGTTAGAAGGCGTCCCTATGATTCGGAGGGTGAAAATTTTGTTGAGAAAATTGATAAAAGTGGGTTTGAAGAGGTCAAGGCTTTAACTAGTGATGTGCCCACTATTTTGGATTACAAAGACTTTAATTATGATAGTTTCTCTTTGGTTGATTGAATTTCTTTGTTGCAATCCATGATAAATTCAGCCCATGCTTATGAACAAAAAAAAGCTTTTACTAAACATATTGTTGATGCCATGATGAAAGCTTTTGAAGAAAAATTGGAATTAGAAGTTTCAATTCCTAGAAAATTGCATGATGTGTGGGAACCTACTATCAAATTCAAGATTAAAAATTATGAGTGTTTTGCTTTATGTTACTTGGGTGTTCTATGTCTTGAGCTTGCGTTGGTTTTCCTTAAAGAGGAAAGGGTGATGCAGCACAGTAGCGTAAGTATTTCCCTCAGTTTTTGAGAACCAAGGTATCAATCCAGTAGGAGGCTCCTCACAAGTCCCACGAACATACACAAACAAACAAATAACTCGCAACCAACGCGATAAAGGGGTTGTCAATCCCTTAACGGCCACTTGCGAAAGTGAGATCTGATAGAGATAATATGATAAGATAAATATATTTTTGGTATTTTATAATATAGATGCAAAAAGTAAAGATGCAAATAAAAGTAGATTGAAAGCTTATATGATAAAAAATAGACCCGGGGGCCATAGGTTTCACTAGTGGCTTCTCTCAAGATAGCATAAGTATTACGATGGGTGAACAAATTACTGTCGAGCAATTGATAGAAAAGTGAATAATTATGAGATTATCTAGGCATGATCATGTATATAGGCATCA
>NW_025241593.1:0-3299 GCF_018294505.1 Triticum aestivum
AATTGTGCCTCTGATTTTGCTCAGCTTGTGTGACCTGCACACTCAAAACACGTTGAGCAACTAAACATTCATACCTGTCAGCGTCTTTAGGAGCCATGTATTGCGTCTCATGATCAGAATCATCTCCACCATGTTCTTCACGTGTAATAAGAGCCAAAGTCTCCTCATCATAGTCACTAGCGGACTCATATCCACCATCTGCGGTAGCAATCATCACACGCGGAGATTTGCATTCTCTCGCATAATGACCTCCTCCCTTACAACGATGACAAATAATATCACCTGTGTGCCCTGTTGATGCCATGGAAGAAGAAGAACTCTGTGCAGGCCCAGCAGGTGCGCTCTTGGCAGATAATGGTGGTTGTGCCTGTTTTCTTGTATCATGACTAGAGGAGGCACCTGAGTGAGGTGCTGGTGCAGTTGAAGTAGAAGATGCACGCGGTGTCCATGATGAAGGTCGACCTGCAGAAAAGTTAGTTCGCGCCAATGCCTGTCGATCCTGCACTTCACGTTCAGCTTTACAAGCAAGATGGAATAAACGAGTGATATTAGTATACTCCTTATAGTCTAGAATGGCCTGAATCTCTCTATTTAATCCACCCAGAAAACGTGCAAGCATAGCTTCATTCTCCTCAACAATACCACATCTAATCATGCCAGTTTGTAATTCCTGATAATATTCTTCTACATAATTTTTCCCTTGTCTTAAACGCTGCAATTTTTGAAGCAATTCACGTTGATAATATGGTGGAACCCAACGCGTACGCATAGCAGTTTTCAAAGCAGCCCAAGTAGTTGGAATAGGATATAATCTACAATGTTCAGACCACCATACACATGCAAAACTAGTGAAAGCACAAATAGCAGCAGCAACCCGTCTCTCCTCGGGATATTGTAAACATGTAAAACGTTGTTCAGTTTCTAAC
Organism: Triticum aestivum; assembly: GCF_018294505.1. Lineage (NCBI taxonomy): Eukaryota > Viridiplantae > Streptophyta > Magnoliopsida > Poales > Poaceae > Triticum > Triticum aestivum. The sequence goes on from NW_025241593.1 coordinate 927, forward strand.
TCCCATGTAAGATATATATCAGGAACATATCTACCCTCAAATGGTGGAATATTCAATTTCAGTTTAGGAATATGCACATCATCTCGTACCTGAGGTGGTGGTGCAGGCCTACCATTACGAATATATACCTGAGGTCGACCTGCTGGTCGTGGTGCTGGTGGGTGCACGTAGTTCTGATTTTGATCAACCTCATCCTCATAATCGCCCGCATACTCATCATCCTCCTGGGTACCAGCAGCAGTAGTAGCAAGAGCCAAAGAAGCATCAATAACAGGAACAGCAGCACCAAAAGTTTGGCCATCCTCAATAGGAACACGCTTCGCTCGTCCATACTGATTCGGAAGGATGCGTTGTTGTTGGTGTTGCAGAGGTGCGATAGGTGCAGCCGGCGGTGGTGGTGGTAAACGCGCGAGCAATTCATTAAACTAGCTATCAAGCTTTGTTTCGAACTTCTTCTCCATGCCATCTATCTTCTCCATGGCCTCGTTAAATCTGTTTAGCACATCTTGCACCTGTCCACTCATCATTTGCTGAAATTTATCATGTAGCTGTTTGTTCGTCAGGTTCTCCCAATCAGTCTCAAAACACTCAGAAACACCTAAAAATAGGATAGCCAGAATTTTTTTCGAAAAATGCGTTTTCGAAAAATTTTGGGCCTAAACGGAGGGTGGTTTCCGGACTCTTTTTTTTCCCGAAACCTACTCCGGCAAGGAAACACGAATCGGAATCTAGATGGATCACAAAAACACACCTAATATGCAAGGAACTCGGATTGGTGGTGGATATATGGTGGTGGTATATGGCAGCGATGGTGGTATATGGCAGCGGTGGTAATATATGGATATGGATCGGTGGTGGTATATGGATACGGATTGGTGGTGGTATATGGATACGGATTCGGAGCGGTGGTGGTAGGTGACAGGGGCGATGATGATGGTGCGGTGGCGGCGTGACAACTTATGACCAGAACTCGAAACTCTAAAAGACTAACGCTAAGACCAGCAACTAGACACGACGATGCAACCGCAAATTCAACAAAGCAAAACCCTAAAAAGATTATGCAAAGGCTCAGATTGGTTCGGATATGATGAACTAACCCTAATTTTTTTGGCTTTTTCGTGGACTGTAGGTATGAAGAACAGACTCAATCTAAACTACGAAAAACTGTAAAATCTCACCGAGCAACCTGGAAATCTGATACCACTTGATAGAGGCAAAGGTGTCCCGTCTTTCGATGAGATGATGGATATCGCTTTGGTGGCAGTCGACTTTGACGATCCGACTACGAACGTGCGAGGACGTCGCGCCTTACCAATCGCTAAACCAACTCCGAGAGGTTATTGACCACGCTGGAGCAAGATCAACCTGACCACGAGGGTCTGTTTCCTGCGAGCAAATGAAGAACAAGCAAGAAACTGAGATTGCAATCTGGATATTGCGAATATAAGATGAAAGCTTTATTGATCAAGGTGGGGTTCTGTGACGCCTTTTTCTGGTCGTTGAACACAAACGAAGTACGCGAAGTTGCAGCTATGGCGAACTTTTAATCTAAAGAAAACCCAAAGTCTAAACGATGCCCTAAGGGCTGTATATATGGAGGAAGAGGGGGGGGGGAATTTCGTGGCCCTTGGTGGAGGGGTCCGAAATCAACCCTATCTCTTGTTTCCCCACACATACGTACTCTAAAAATAGCCTATACTTATGTATTTCGAAATTACATGGGCCTGGCCCAATAATAAGGTGACGCAGCACCTAAAATAGCCTCGGGACGAAATTTATGAAGTGCCATTTTGTATATTTCGTCCAAGGCTTCATGCACCCATTATGGTGGCTTCAAAGTCCTGAAATCATCACTTGTAACTCCGTTCTTGTTCCCCTTGCGCATGCCATCATCTCCATGCTTGTTCTTGCTCCAATGTTCATCCTTCTCCAAGCTAGGCCCTTCATTTGTAAGCAAAACAAATGTATCCAATTTAGGCAGCATCATATTCTCATGAACATTAGAATCATTACCAACAAACGAAAGTACTTGGTAATTTAGTTGGCGTGCACGAGCTCTAGTAATTGGTCCAGTATGTATAGCAGCAGGGGCTGTGGGTGTAACAATTGTATTGATGTCCTCATCACATCACTTGATATTTTTCCTAGATGAATCGTGCGCTGCCGTTGAATGAGGCAGCTAGGCACATTTGTACTGTTTCTCCCATTAATACTAGCCTAGCTAGTGTTGCATAAAGTCTGGATGCCGTTGGGGGGTTGGCGGCGGTGAGCACGCGGGCGCGATCGGAGGTCTCCTCCACGGGCTCCGGCCGGAACACACGCACGGCGGCTAGCCTCGTCCCCATCACCGTCTCCTTGCCGACTGCGCGCGCC
>NW_025241594.1:0-3299 GCF_018294505.1 Triticum aestivum
CAAGTATGCCAATAGTTTCAAACAACAGATTAGAAAAGTATTTATGCTATGTTGTCATGATACAGGGACTTTCTGGTAGATGGCCTCGACGTTTCCTCAAGCTATGAAAATGCACTATAATTTGCTTGTCATCAATGCCTGCAAATCTCTGTCTCTCTCAACATAGTAGATCATCATTAGACACTAAATCCTTCAATGAGCTTGCAAAATGCTTGCATTAGATCCCTCATTAGACACTATATGTTCATCACCAGGAGCATGTAAAATGTTTGTATCAAATCCTTCCTTAGCAGTCTGTTCATTAGACACTTCAGGCTCAAGAACAACACGAGCTTGTATGTTTGCACCGGAAACTTGATTAGATACATCAGATTCAGTCAGTTCAGTATTGATTGGGGGAGTTATAAAATAAGTAGAAATTGGTTTCATTTTCTCATAGATTCCCTACATACAAGCAGTTTTACAACACCGCCAGGTTTAACTATTGGCCAGAAATTGAAGAGTTGAATTAGATATAATCAGGGATGTGATGTACCTGCTCGTTGTGCATGCTACTCTTGCAAGCTGCGACTGTCCGTTTGCGCAAGCTCAATGCCATGCCCGTGCTGCCGCCGCTGCCTCCCACGCAGGCTACACCCAGGGTTGGATCTTCATCTTCTTGTCCTTCCGTTCGCTTGAAGCCCGGCGACCGCCGTCCAACGAGGGCGCGAGGAAGTGCTGTGTCGGTCTGTCCAGCGGCGGCTAGGTTAGGAGCGAACCAGACTGGAGGCTGGAGCGAATGAATTGGGATTTTTCCTGCTGTCGATCGATATGGGAGGCGCTCGTTTGGGCCGCGAGCCTGCTATAGGGCCTGCCTTGCACTTATGTTATTGGCCCATCCAAATTGAAACATTTTTCTTCCTTTTTTACATTGCCTGCTCGTGCGTTGGGACGAACAAAACTAGCGTGGGCCAACCTGGACGACTCAAACTAGGTGCACACTTTCCAGCCACCTGAGGCAGCCACCCATACCAGCCCCTATGGTGGCATCGCCCCTTTTTGCGTGTATGATTGGATAGTGAAAAATATTCCAGTGGCGCTTTTGATTTACCTACAGAATGGTTGAATTGCTTGTTTCTATGAACTGAGTTCGCCAATAATGTGAAGGATGCTAGTCTTTTCATCCTATTATAGATTGCTTAGATCTCGATATGCCAAAAGTAATCGCATGAAATATACAGTAAAAGCCAGTGCGATGTGTTTGGCTACAACTAGTCTGACTACACGTCCTCATATAACATATCAAGGACGCACCATCTTACCAGATTAACCATTCGACTTACCCATGCAGTGTGGGAAGAAAGAAGTATTGGGACTGCGTATCCAAGCAATTGATGCCATGGACTTCTTTGTACAACCTTGTAAGCGAAAAAGAAGTTGCAGTATGCCTGTACAAAGAACTAGCGTAAGTTCAGTTACCTGCTTCTCAGAATTTTAGTTAGCCACTTATCGCAAAATTGTTCAATTACGTTGCTTGGCTTAATTTAGTTTGCTACTGATTACATAATGGCACAGCCTGTTAATCATATTGTAGACTGCGCCTATCTATGTGTTTGATACTTACTGCTAAGAATTACCTGTTTGCCTTAACTTAAATATCTACTTGTTTGTTTAACTGCTTTGCTGCTGCAACAGCGGGTTACAATGATGTTAATAACTACTCCCTCCGTCCCATAATATAGGACATTTTTTGACACTAGCATAGTGTTAAAAAACGTCTTACATTATGGGACGGAGGGAGTACTTTTCAGCATCCAATTGAAACTCTTTAATTCCTTGTTTGTTTAATTGGTTTGCTGTTATAACTCCCAGTTGAGATGTTTTGCTAACTTCAACTTTTCTGAATCCAATCGGAACTTTAATGGCAAAATAGGTTAGCCCAAGATCAAAGAGCGAGGTCCCCATGGAAGTTGCATCATCCCACAGCAGTGGCACCGGCCCAATCGTGCATTATGAATTGCCAACTGTTGATGCTCTAGAGGCTAAACTAGTGGTAGAAAGAGATTCTGCTTCTGCACTTAGAGATGAAATTGACATGTTGAGGAAGCAAACATCACAATCACAAGCCGTACTCAAGACAACCATTAAATATTTGGTGGATTTCAAAACGAAGCAAGCTGAGACTGACCAGATTGTTAAGGTCCTGGAGGAAAAAAGGAAATTAAATTCCTACTTGGTAAATCATAGGTGAAATGTTCTTTCCATAGTTGAATAACCTTTGTGTTGTCTGTTCATGTAATCAATCAAACCATTTGTTTTAGAGATCATGTAATATTTTTTTTGTTTTTTGGTTTGTAATTTTATTTGAGCACAAGTCTGTATTAATTGATAAGACTCAGAGACATTTCATTTGGATTGTTGTGCCAGACCTACAAATATGCCAATCGGGCTGAATGTGCATTCAGCAATAGTAGTAGTATCGATGGACCGTGGCACGTATCGGAAAGAGCCAAGATGCTGGCTAAAAAAGGATGTTGTTGTAGCCAAAAAAAGTACAGCGGCCTGGCTTATGTATGTTAGTTGATATTATTGATTCATATACTCTATAAGTGTTTATATGTCTGTTAGTTCTATACATTCTTGGTTGATTGACTCGGAGTACACATTATGCTGCGTGTGACATTTGAGTTGGACATGAAGTGTTCCAAATATTCGAATTCACCTTAAACTGGATACTAGTTTCTGAATTTGAGTATCGGCATTTGTAAACCATATTCATATATGACAGTGGAATACATCTTTGTTGTCCTTTTGAAGATATATAAAAACACATAGATCGATTTATAAAGATTCATATAGGAATACAAAATGGATTTGAATTTAGTTGCCAGGGTAAACATGGATGCTTATTGTCCCAAAATTCGAAAGAAGCTGCAAAATGTCCACTCCCACGTCGGCTGCCCGAAGCCAAGTGTTTGGGAGATGGAAATTACTGTCTACCCATTACACAGACAATCCATCGGCCCGATTTCCACTGTCTAAATAGGGGTAGGTTAGTAACTTCAATTAGACGTGACACGACTGCCTCTGAGCCCATTCCGACACGGTGGGTGTCAAACATGGGCGGCAAAACACATTTGATTGAAGCTCGTCCGAAAGACCTCTGTTTCTCCCTCCATTCCCCATTCATACACGGTGGGCGGCAAAACAAACTCGACTCGGCCGAAATCGATGTAGGCAAATATTTTCAATAGGGGCAGGTTTGTAACTTCACTCAGACGTGACACAACTGCCCTACCTGTCAGTCCTGTTCATACACC
>NW_025241595.1:0-3299 GCF_018294505.1 Triticum aestivum
CGTGTCTACCCAAGACAGAGGCCTTCCCGGGTTCCTTTCCGGTATGCATGAAAGGCATATGACGGTGATTTCCATCACAACCATATCAACTCATCAGCATAAAAATCATTAATATGCACTCAAGAGTAGGATCACATCCTCACATAAAATGACGTATGCTCGCGTCGGGGTGGTGTTGTCACCGAGTCAAACAACACACACAAAAATTACACCAGGGTTCAGAATGCTTGCCTTCAGGTCATGGGAAAGCCGGGTGCATTCCAAAACATCTTGAAATCTTCAAAAATCCTATTTAAAAGAATATATTTGAATTAATACATAAAATCAAAACAGCACAAAAAGTTGTTTGAATTTTTTTTAAAGAAATCTTAAAATAAACTAGACAATATTTGAGAGAGGTAGGAAAAAGAATTTATTTATTTGGAGTTGTAATTAAAAAGTTATAGCCGGTCAAAGTTTGGTCAAAATCTGTTATTTAAAAATAAAACAGAAAAGAAAATGTTTCGAATATTTACGTACACGTCGAAGGCGTATTTTGGAAATATGCTTCCACTTAACCCACATGGACTGGGGCAGGGTCACTGACAGTGGGTCCAGGGGGCCCACTGGTCAGGTTTGACCAGTCCATCCCTCCTTCTTCTTCCTTCGCCCGAACGGAGGCGAGGCGACGGCGATCAATGCCGGCGAATGGCTCCTCCCCGCGGGCTCCAGAGAGTCGAGATGGATCCGCGAGACCGGGGCGGTCCTCACGGTGGTCGTTGGGTCGGCGGGGGTGGAGGGAGTCGCCGACGGTGAGCTTCGCGGCGGAGGAGGCCTCGGGAGCAAAGTGGTTTTGGGGCTGTGGTGGTTCCCGATCAAAATCGAGCAGGGGGAAGGGTTCACGGGAGGAAGAGAAGGCTCCTGGTGGAGAGAGTGGAGAGGGGGAGGTCCTAGTGGTGCCGAAATGGCCGGGACGGTGGCGGCGGCATAAGTTGCCGGAGACGGGGAAGAAAACCTCCCCGGGTCGATTGCGAGCTAGGGAAGCGCCATTGAGGTGGCCTGAGGTTGCCCCTGTGCGGGAACGGGCTCGGGGCTTCCTTAAATAGGCGAGTCGAGGCGGTTCAGCAGCGGCTGCGGATGAGCTCGTCGGCGACCGTCTTTTTGTAGCTGCGGGGCACCGTGGCGAGGCTGGGGATGGCGGCAGGAGCTAGCGGACGAGCGGCTACTGCTCCAAGGGCGAGCTAGCGAGCGGAGGTGGCTTGGGCGGCGCTGGCCAGCACAGGAGCTGTCGGGTGGCAGTGGAAGCTAGCTGCTGGCCTGCTGGAGACGTGGCGAGATCTGCGGGGCTCGTGGGGTGCAGAAGGGGACAGGGCGTGCTGGCTGCGGTCGGTCATGGACCGGAGTGAGTGCAGGGTGGGACGCGGCGGCTCGGGCGCACGTCCATGCCAAATGCACGCTCTGGGCGCGCCCAGAGCATGCCCGGGACGTGCTCGATGAAATGCCAGGGCAGTCTAGAGGTTGCGGTTGAGGCTGGCAAGATACAGGGCTAGTCTAGGGTTAGCAAGGGAATCAAGGGACATGGTGGATAGGTCAGGGGCTCAAGTTCACAATGTAAACTTGAAAACTTGCCAAATCTGGCTATGCACTTAGGGTGTTTGACAAAATGCCAAAGGCACCTAGGCAGTTCTTGGGGTGGCCAAATCTTCCAGATCAGTGTCTCTATGGATGTATGAGAGGGTGGTGAAGTTAGTTTGCCAAAAGGAGAAACTTGCTAGTGCAAGTTTTGCAAAACTACACTTCTAGACAGGGAGTAAATGGCATCATTACATGGACCAAAAGTGTTCCAAAAAGTGCATGCTCCTGGACTTAGGGGTTTTGCAGGGTTGACTATAAGCATGAGAAAGCACAAGGTCACTAGAGCAAGAAAGAATGGGGTTGCAGTAGAAAACACAAGTTTGGTCCAGAATGAAAAAGAGGTTGATTCACTCAAATTTTCCAAAGAACAACACTATGTTTTTGCATAAAGTTGGATGGCATGCTACCACTGACATCCCATAATTTTGGTGGAGGCTCTAGGGAAATTTTTAATTAGGCTATAGTGCAAAAGTGTCCACTGGACCAGATTTGAAAAACATGTGTAAAACTCAAAATATGCAATTAAATAACTATATTATTGCACAAAAGTTATTTAGAGACATCACATGACATCTCCAAATTTTGGTTGGATTTTTAGCTAAATATATCAAATGGTTGTAGTTCAAAAGGAGCTCCAAAACTTAAGGAAAGTCATTTTAATGAATAAAGCTCAGGGTGAAATAATCTAATAATTAATTCTACTGTTTAAGAAATGTTTTAATGAGAGGGCATAGAAGTCCAATATATTTTTGGAAAGCTCCACTTGGGAAAGACTCCTTAATAACAAAAGAAAGGTTTCTGAAATCAACAGAAATAAAAAATTTAAAACTCCTGGCAAAATTTTAATATTTAAAACTTGGTTAAATTTTTGGGGTGTTACAATGCGCCTCGAGTCGAACTCTTCTCAAAAGAGGAAGCAGAACAAGCTCGGCAAGATGCAGTCGATCTCCTAGAAGAAGAAAGAGAAATGGCCTTGATCCGGTCGACCATTTATCAGCAAGACTTGCGTCGATTTAATGCTAGAAACATGAGAGGTCGAGCATTTCAAGAAGGAGACCTGGTTCTTCGAGTGGATCAGCAGAGACCTCACAAGCTCGCTCCTGCTTGGGAAGGCCCTTTCGTCATCACCAAGGTGCTCCACAATGGAGAATATCGTCTCTTGAACGTCGAACATAATAAAGATGAGCCACGCGCCTGGAATGTGGATCTGCTCCACCCTTTCTATTCTTAAATATTTAGACTAATGAGATGTAATAAGAAATACCTTTTAGTTTGGCTATCAAAAGACATAATTTACTTCTTCCAAATGATTGTTGTTTATTTCTTTTGTGCGCATTACCTTAGCTGTGAATCTATTTCGCTTAAGACGAAGTGATAAAAATCCTACCGAGTTATGAGTCTGCCTCTCACACGGGGGCTTAGTTCCAGCCCAGTGCTCGCCTAAGTGATAAAAATCCTACCGAGTGATGATTCTGCCTCTCACTCGGGGGCTTAGTTGCAGCCCAGTGCTCGCCTAAGTGATAAAAATCCTACCGAGTGATGAGACTGCCTCTCACTCGGGTGCTTAGTTGCAGCCCAGTGCTCGCCTAAGTGATAAAAATCCTATGGAGTGATGAGTATGCCTCTCACTCAGAGGCTTAGCTGCGGCCCAGTGCTCGCCTAAGTGATAAAAATCCTACCGAGTG
>NW_025241596.1:0-3298 GCF_018294505.1 Triticum aestivum
CGGGCCCTCATACATGCGGGGTGGTGTGGTGGCATGTCCGAAGAGGTGGGACGTATCTCCGGGGCGTGGCCCCCCTCACGGACGGCGATGACACGGTAGTAGACGTTCTGCGGTAACGATGCAGCGTTAATATTACTAAATACTCGAAGCGCTATAAAATCATGATTTTTTTTGCACGACGTGGGCACATGTGCTATAGGAACAATGGTATTTTTTCATAATTTTTGGTGATGGAGAAGTATCCGAAAAATTCCCTCTACGCGGATTGCCCTTTGCGCGTCTACGGCTGTGGCCGGCGGCCTCCGGGGGCTAGCATGCCGCCAAATCTTGCGCCGGCGGCCTCTCACAAGTCTGGAAGTGTTGTCGCGGTTGCAAACGCCCGACACGCGTGTCCGGGGTGTTCCCCCCTCACGAACGGCGCTGCCGCCGGCACCTGGAGGAGGGAAACGGACGCGTGGGGCCTACACGGAGGGGATCTTGCTGTGGGACTTCCCCGGATGTTGCTCCAAAGTGTTCCTATGGGCTGACCTAACACAACCGGGTGGGGAGGTCCATTGGTCAAAGCCCGTCCGTGCAAAGTCAAAGGGGTAGATCCCGTTGTCAGACGCTACAGGGTTAGGCGGGACGGGGGCACTGGGGGGTAGCAATGCCACCGGAGCGTCGCACCGGGCCCTCATACATGCGGGGTGGTGTGGTGGCATGTCCGAAGAGGCGGGACGCGTCTCCGGGGCGTGGCCCCCCTCACGGACGGCGATGACACGGTAGTAGACGTTCTGTGGTAACGATGCAGCGTTAATATTACTAAATACTCGGAGCGCGATAAAATCATGATTTTTTTGCACGACGTCGGCACATGTGCTATAGGAACGATGGTATTTTTTCATAATTTTTGGTGATGGAGAAGTATCCGAAAAATTCCCTCTACGCGGATTGCCCTTCGCGCGTCTACGGCTGTGGCCGGCGGCCTCCGGGGGCTAGCATGCCGCCAAATCTTGCGCCGGCGGCCTCCCACAAGTCTGGAAGTGTTTTCGCGGTTGCAAACGCCCGGCATGCGTGTCCGGGGTGTGCCCCCCTCACGAACGGCGCTGCCGCCGGCACCTGGAGGGGGGAAACGGACGCGTGGGGTCTACACGGAGGGGATCTTGCTGTGGGTCTTCCCCGAATGTTGCTCCAATGTGTTCCTATGGGCGGACCTAACACAACCGGGTGGGGAGGTCCACTGGTCAAAGCCCGTCCGTGCAAAGTCAAAGGGGTAGATCCCGTGGTCAAACGCTACAGGGTGAGGCGGGACGGGGGCACTGGGGGGGGGGTAGCAATGCCACCGGAGCGTCGCACCGGGCCCTCATACATGCGGGGTGGTGTGGTGGCATGTCCAAAGAGGCGGGACGCGTCTCCAGGGCGTGGCCCCCCTCACGAACAGCGATGACACGGTAGTAGACGCTCTGTGGTAACGATGCGGCGTCAATATTAGTAAATACTCAGAGCGCGATAAAATCATGATTTTTTTGCACGACGTGGGCACATGTGCTATAGGAACGATGGTATTTTTTCATAATTTTTGGTGATGGAGAAGTATCCGAAAAATTCCCTCCACGCGGATTGCCCTTCGCGCGTCTACGGCTGTGGCCGGCGGCTTCCAGGGGCTAGCACGCCGCCAAATCTTGCGCTGGCGGCCTCTCACAAGTCTGGAAGTGTTGTCGCGGTTGCAAACGCCCGGCACGCGTGTCCGGGGTGTGCCCCCCTCACGGACGGCGCTGCCGCCGGCACCTGGAGGGGGGAAACGGACGCGTGGGGTCTACACGGAGGGGATCTTGCTGTGGGTCTGCCCCGGATGTTGCTCCAAAGTGTTCCTATGGGTTGACCTAATACAACCGGGTGGGGAGGTCCACTGGTCAAAGCCCGTCCGTGCAAAGTCAAAGGGGTAGATCCCGTGGTCAAACGCTACAGGGTTAGGCGGGACGAGGGCACTGGGGGGAGCAATGCCACCGGAGCGTCGCACCGGGCCCTCATACATGCGGGGTGGTGTGGTTGCATGTCTGAAGAGGCGGGACGCGTCTCCGGGGCGTGGCCCCCCTCACGGACGGCGATGACACGGTAGTAGACGTTCTGTGGTAACGACGCCGCGTCAATATTACTAAATACTCGGAGCGTGATAAAATCATGATTTTTTTGCACGACGTCGGCACATGTGCTATAGGAACGATGGCATTTTTTCATAATTTTTGGTGATGGAGAAGTATCCGAAAAATTCCCTCTACGCGGATTGCCCTTCGCGCATCTATGGCTGTGGCCGGCGGCCTCCGGGGGCTAGCATGCCGCCAAATCTTGCGCCGGCGGCCTCTCACAAGTCTGGTAGTGTTGTCGCGGTTGCAAACGCCCGCCACGCGTGTCCGGGGTGTGCCCCCCTCACGAACGGCGCTGCCGCCGGCACCTGGAGGGGGGAAACGGACGCGTGGGGTCTACACGGAGGGGATCTTGCTGTGGGTCTTCCCCGGATGTTGCTCCAATGTGTTCCTATGGGCTGACCTAACACAACCGGGTGGGGAGGTCCATTGTTCAAAGCCCGTCCGTGCAAAGTCAAAGGGGTAGATCCCGTGGTCAAACTCTAGAGGGTTAGGCGAGACGGGGGCACTGGGGGGTAGCAATGCCACCGGAGCGTCGCACCGGGCCCTCATACATGCGGGGTGGTGTGGTGGCATGTCCGAAGAGGCGGGACGCGTCTCCGGGGCGTGGCCCCCCTCACGGACGGCGATGACACGGTAGTAGACGTTCTGCGGTAACGATGCGGCATCAATATTACTAAATACTCGGAGCACGATAAAATCATGATTTTTTTTGCACGACGTGGCACATGTGCTATAGGAACGATGGTATTTTTTCATAATTTTTGGTGATGGCGAAGTATCCGAAAAATTCCCTCCACGCGGATTGCCCTTCGCGCGTCTACGGCTGTGGCCGGCGGCCTCCGGGGGCTAGCATGCCGCCAAATCTTGCGCTGGCGGCCTCTCACAAGTCTGGAAGTGTTGTCGCGGTTGCAAACGCCCGGCACGCGTGTCCGGGGTGTGCCCCCCTCACGGACGGCGCTGCCGCCGGCACCTGGAGGGGGGAAACGGACGCGTGGGGTCTACACGGAGGGGATCTTGCTGTGGGTCTGCCCCGGATGTTGCTCCAAAGTGTTCCTATTGGCTGACCTAATACAACCGGGTGGGGAGGTCCACTGGTCAAAGCCCGTCCGTGCAAAGTCAAAGGGGTAGATCCCGTGGTCAAACGCTACAGGGTTAGGCGGGGCGAGGGCACT
>NW_025241597.1:0-3298 GCF_018294505.1 Triticum aestivum
GCAAATTAATCATGCTAATGAAGATGAAACGAATGATAATGATAAGGATAAGATTGAGATTCTAACTAAAAAACTAAACACTCTTAAGTTATCTCATTAAACTATCTTAGAAGATCATCGAGAACTTTTAAGGACTCATGAGAAGTTACATTTTGAAAAGCTCAACCTTGAGCAAGAGCATGAGTTCTTAAAGGCAATCAATGATGATCTTCGTAAGAAAAGTTCTTCTTACATTGCCAAGCGTTTACTTTTATCCACTTACATGCCTCAAGTCAAGTCTAGTAACAAGAACAAGAAAGATTCTTCCTCTAGTAGTAACAATATCCAATATTGTTGGTTCTAGTAGTTCTCTTGATTACACTAATGATTCTCTTAGCCAAGTTACACTTGAGCAAGAAAATAGCTTATTGAAGGGAATTATAGAGAAAGGTGTTTACAAGAGCCTTGCCGGGAGTAAGAAATTCGAGGAAATTGTACGCAAGCAAGGAAGGCACCGGAAGAACCAAGGTGTTGGTTTTGAATGCAAGTTAAATGCCAATGGAGTTGAGTGGGAAGAAGATCAATACCCCAAGATGAAGTTTTTTCCTCAACAAGAGAAGTATGATCCTACTTCCTTCAAAGGGACACAAGCTCAAGATGATCTTCCACCACAAGACCACAAGCAAAAAGGCAAGGATAAGCTTCAAGAGATTGATGCATTTGAAGAAGCTCCTAAGGCCTTGGTCAAGTGGGTTCCCAAGACTACATCAAGTTCTACTTCATCAAGTACGACTACAACTCCAAGGATTCCCATCAAGATGATGTGGATCCCGAAGAAGAAGAACTAGAGAGTTCTTGAGGGTAACTCCGCCAACATATTTCACTCATATCATTTTGGCAAGAACAAGTGCAATCAACTTCCACATCTTGCACTAGTTCATGGAGTAACAAACCCTCTTGTTGGTAAGACAAGGGACAAGGTAACCTAATGCTTTCATAGACAATCATCTTGTGTGTGCATCACTCTATGTCCATGGATATCCTTGTTTGTTCCTTGTGGGACTAACCCGTGTAGGTATTGAAAGTGCAACTCACTCCAAAGGATTGCTCCAAACAATCTACATCAACATTGATCATCCACATCTTCAACACCTACATGAAGTCATCATCGACAAAACCCAAGGTTAGTTCATCCCTCTTAGGGGGGATCTCACATCTAGGGGAGCTTTACTCTAAGAATTGAGTCAAAGCAACTCTAATGGTGTGAACACAACAATGCTTTATGTAAAAGTGGTAACCCCACTTGAGCTTAAACGATGAGTATGACCTATGATCAAATGTTCTCATTTGACTCCTAAGTCAATATACTCATATATAGATGACCTAGTCATCGCCAATTGCTTGATAGATGCTAGAATTGCTTGTGCATGCTTTGCCACATATTTCATTTGCCATTTTATTGTGTGAGCATGTTGGTTGCATATTTTACTCATTCGAGGACATCCACTTGTTGTTTTGATTGTTTGGTTTCTTTTCTTTTGCCAAGTGGATGGACAAGAATGCCTAAGAATCCTTCTAGCTATCTATGCTTTTCTTGTCTCAAACTCTATTCGTGCTACATCACAAAGTTTGATCAAGTCAGATTCAAACCACTCTGTGTGAGGAGCACTCGGAGTCCCCGATTCGTCATAGAATTAAACTTCCAAAACTTCTTTGTGCGTTTCGGTCTGACCAATTCTTCTATTTCGGTCATACCGAGATCACTAAGTCGATCTAGGTTTTCAATCTTGGTGCAACCGATTTGAACTTTTCGGTCACACCGAGTTGCTGTAACTGCTTGCAGTTATGCATCTCGGTGCCACCAAGTTGTTCCACTCAGTCACACCGACAGGGTCAGGCTATATATATCCATGGGCCAAAATTTGGAAATTTCTTTGAACTCTTTCGCCCACGCTCAGCCTGCTCTGCCTCCCTGGGTCTCCGGATTGTTCTCCTCGTCGCCAGCTGCCTCCCGCTATTGGTCTCTGCCGCTGTCAACGGGAATCGTCTCCGCCGTTGCTGCCATAGCAAGTCCATCGCCGAACTAGGGTATGGACTTGATCCTTGTGCTAATCCCACTCCGAATTCCTAGAACATTATTTTGCCATGTATCTTGCCACGATTGAGATCATCTTATCCAAGGAAAACACTCCGTAGTTTAGTTGTGAATTGAAAATTTAGGGTTAGGTTTCCACCGAAACCATCTCGGACCAGCCGAGTTGTAAAACTCGGTTCCACCGATTCGGCTAAGGCTATTGCACATGTGATTCTCGGTCTGACCGAGAATTGCAAATCGGTGTGACCGAGTTCAGGACTTTGTGAAACCCTAGCAGTCTCGGTGCCATCGAACTATGACTCGGTCTGACTGAGTTCACTAGTTTAGGTTCCAAAAGCTGCTTCAGTATCATCTTGTTCACGAATCGGTAGATCCGAAATGCTTTCTATGGAAAACTAAAACTAAGTTTTTGACTCATTCTTTTGCAAAAACCTCTATATTTTGTTATGCTCATCTACTCTACCTCATCTATATCAATTCACAGGGTCTACTGTCAGTGTTTTCAACATGTCTGATCAAAGTGACAGCCAGAACAAGTCTAAGGAGCAGGTTCAGATGAGTGAGGGCACTAGTCCCTCTAGCAGCTATGATGATGGAAGCAGGAGCACACCCAGCAACTTACCCAAGGCAGCCACCAGGGCCAGAAAGAAGAGAACCTTAGATTCTGAGGATGAGGACTATGTGGCTATTGAGGATGAGGCCACTTCCAAGAAGAAGGTGCTCAAGAAGGAGTATGGCACAGCTGCTGCCACTAAGCCTGGTATGAGGACCAAAGCACGTGTAAGAAGAATTCCCATGTCTAAAGCCAGAGCCTCCACTCAAGTATCTTTGGAATCTGAACCCAAAGAGGCTGCTGCAGAAGGGAAGAAGAGGAAGGAAAGGGTCAAGAAGACCATGGCCAGGGTTGTTGGAAAGCCTTCCATGATGGAAGAAGAAGAAGAGGAAGAGGTTGCTGCACCGGCACCCAAAGCTCAAAAGCTTATGGGTGATGTCATCAGGTCAGGGGCTGCTTCATCAAAGCCCAAAGAATCTCCCAAGGAAGCTGATCCAAAGCCCAAATCTGCACCCAACAGGAATACAAGGAACATTCCTGCTAGAGAGAAGAACAAGGCCCCAGTGCCTGAAGCTACCATTGAAGAAGAAGATGAGGCATATCTTGAGAAAGTTGAAGCCCAAAATTCCAGATCACAATGATGTTCATCCTATAGCTGAGGATATGAAGCT
>NW_025241598.1:0-3298 GCF_018294505.1 Triticum aestivum
CATTCAGGAACAGGACGAATAAGGTTCCAAATGCTAGACTTGTACTCCCTCCGTCCGGAGTTACTTGTCGCAGAAATAGATGTATCTAGATGTATTTTAGTTCTAGATACATCCATTTCTACGACAAGTAATTCAGGATGGAGGCAGTACAAAGCAAATTCAGTGGTCTGGAAAAATGCATACTTAACACTGGTAATAAGAGTGGCACATAGATGTTTGCACGTACTGTTGGTATGTCGTTTGATTCATCACAAGAAGCGTAAGAACTTAATTATCTTTTTGCCTGGGAGAA
This sequence comes from Triticum aestivum, assembly GCF_018294505.1. NCBI lineage: Eukaryota > Viridiplantae > Streptophyta > Magnoliopsida > Poales > Poaceae > Triticum > Triticum aestivum. The sequence goes on from NW_025241598.1 coordinate 293, forward strand.
TGGATTTAGCATTCAACATGGAAGAACCAGATTATAAACCATTAGTCGTATTCATGCATTAGAAATAGGAAGTTAATCCGCAAAGGTTTGATACTTTGTGCTGTTAGAGCAAGTTAAAAAGTTGTAACTCTATGGCACTTGGTACTTGTAGAGGCAGTGGAAACTTAATTGTACAAGCGGGTCTTTGCTAGGGATCATTGTTGTGCTTGTTTTTTGTATGCTGAATCTTCGTGCCATGAATCAGCCGTGCCTTGTTTTTGAGATATAGCAGGTTCTAAGTTGAAGCAACCTAGGCCCTGTACTCCCTCCGTCCCAAAATTCTTGTCTTAGACTTGTTCAAATACGGATGCATCAAGTCACGTTTTAGTATTAGGTACATCCGTATCTAGATAAATCTAAGACAAGAATTTTGGGACGGAGGAAGTACAATGCAAGGTGCTTAAGGAGGTCTCTTAAAATAAACCGGGTTCTTCTTAAGCATCAGTGCTTATCTCTACAGGAGGGATGCATAATTAAGCGTCTGCTCTCCACAAATAAGCACCAATGCTTAAAAGAAAAACTGGTTTATTTCTTTCTGCACCTCTCATAAGCACCTTGTATTGTACAGGGTCTTGTGGTCAAATACTATTTGACGGTCAAGTGATAGGTCATAGAAATACTTAAACTGAATTTGATTGGAAACAAGATGGTGTCCTATTGGATGCTAGTGATTTTTGTTCCTCCGTTGATTTAGTGGCTAGTCAATTTCGGTTCTCACTTACTTTTTGATTCGGTCGTTTAGGACGAAATCCAGTTGCAGCCTTAAGCTTCTCTCCTTTGCTGATTCTGTTTAGTCTCTGTTTGCTGTTTTTTTTGTTGCGCACTGGGTTATGGAGCTGCAGTTGCGATCTTATGGTAATCCGTGGTCTGGTGATGAGGGTCTGTTGTATCTCTGTGTATGTTACTCTTGTGTCAAATTGTTTGCCCGTGGTAGCTTACTACAACAAAAAGGAGTGTCCTTTTCTTGTCGAGGAAATCATTTGGGCCATGTACATAAAGGAACAAAGCTGCAATCTTTCCTGTTGCGGTTGCTCCAATCTGGTTCATGTCTGTTGGTGCGGCTTAATGGGACAACACTGCCCATTAGGTTCCTTGTTTTCTGACTGGACAAGGCTTGCTGGATTATTATTTTTAATAATCTTGCAAATTCTCCACCACTTTTCCACTTTAAAGGTCAAGAGATAGGGGATAAAAACAGTTCAACCAAATTTGATATGAAACAAGATGGTGTCCTATTGGTTACTAGTCAGTCTACTGGTTCGGTCTGATATTTACCAGAACTAAACCTCGTTTGCTTTGGTTGTTTTGGATTTGCTGATAAGGGTGCACGTGCAGGTACAGCTCGTGGACGATTGATGCCTTAGACCGGTTTGAGAACTTGTCATTGTCCATGGAGCTCGTGGACACTTCCTCTTTGGTTATTGACATGGACGGCCCCCTCGCCCAAGGAGCTATCTGGACTGTTCTCCCGAAGCATAGGACATTTGACCAATCTGGAGACAGTGTAAGTGTCTCTAGTCATATACCATGTTAAGAAAGCATGTTTCTTTTGGGCAGGAGTAATAAATGTGAGCGGTAGCTCCTAAACTACTCCCTATGTTCCTAAATATACGACCTTTTAGAGATTCCACTATAGACTACATACAGAGCAAAATGAGTGAGTCTACACTATAAAGTATGTCTATATACATCCGTATGTTCCTAAATATCGCCTCTAAGTCCTAAGTCGCACGCACACCCCGCACGCGGATGGGTAACTATCCCTAGTATATATAGTGATGGTATTAGAAGCATGGCAGAGAGAACGAGGAGCTAGCAGTGTCGTGGATCAGTGAGGTGGCACAAGCACACCCTTGCTGGCTGGTGTAGAGAACAAGGAGGCCACGGATCGATGAGGTGGAACTTGCCAACTAGTTGGCATCCCTAGGGCGTTTTATGATGTGATGATGATGATAGCAGGTTTCCAACAACTAGAGCTAAATGGAGCATCAACCTTTTATTTATATGGATCACTGACCTTTCACAAAATATTAACAAAGGCAGTGTAAATTTATATGAATTTGGGTTGCTCTTTTTTGGATTCAAGAAACAAATCTGTACCGAGGTTATATGAGTTTGAGCTGGACATTTTTGGGTTCCAGCAAATTATGAGTTTGAGGTTCTCTTTTTTGGATTCCAGCAAACAAAATTTGACCTGCACTAGTGCACATGTTTTATTGAGCTTTGAGGAGGACCAAAAAAGAAGAGGGATAGAGGATTACGCCTTATTTGATGCTCATGTTCATGCCCATCAGAATTTTCTTCTCATAAACTCTTAACAAGAACAAAAAGAATACAATATCTTGTACCTAAACTTGAACTGATTTGTTTAGTTGAGACAAAGGGAAAATATGGCTACTATATTGTACAACATGGCAGCAACTCACACAGGCCCAAAACATTTAGACCTGTATTTCCCAGATCAAATGTAGACAACAAAACAACATGTTCAAAGACAAAAACACAACAGTTCAAAAAGATTTGATTTGCAACAGTAGGGTGCCGAACAAAACCACTAAACATTGCATCCTGCAGTCACCAACAAAACAGAAGTGTTCAAAGTTATAGGATCCTCTCTCTCATGGTCCACAGCACTCAACTCAACCATACTCAGCTTCTCATCCAGATTGTGTGTCTGCTTCTATGATAGATACCAATTCACATGTTTGCTGAAGCATTGCCGGGTTCGAAAGGGTCGGCAACAACCTGATGAATCTTCGCCTTGGTTTCTTCAGGGCTCTCCTTTTGTACTGCCTGGACACCGTGGGCATGGTTGGGTCTGCTGCACACAAAAAACAGCATAACCATTAATATTAGGCATTAAGCCTTGGAACATGACTAGCTAAGGAGAAACTACGAGACATGCAATGAAATACCAACTTATTTTGAGCCTAGAAATTTTGAACTCAGACACAATCACTACAGGAT
>NW_025241599.1:0-3297 GCF_018294505.1 Triticum aestivum
TATCTCTTGTTTCCCCACACATACGGACTCTAAAAATAGCCTATACTTATGTATTTCGAAATTACATGGGCCTGGCCCAATAATAAGGTGACGCAGCACCTAAAATAGCCTCGGGACGAAATTTATGAAGTGGCATCTTGTATATTTCGTCCAAGGCTTCATGCACCCATTATGGTGGCTTCAAAGTCCTGAAATCATCACTTGTAACTCCGTTCTTGTTCCCCTTGCGCATGCCATCATCTCCATGCTTGTTCTTGCTCCAATGTTCATCCTTCTCCAAGCTAGGCCCTTCATTTGTAAGCAAAACAAATGTATCCAATTTAGGCAGCATCATATTCTCATGAACATTAGAATCATTACCAAGAAATGAAAGTACCTGGTAATTTAGTTGGCGTGCACGAGCTCTAGTAATTGGTCCAGTATGTATAGCAGCAGGGGCTGTGGGTGTAACAATTGTATTGATGTCCTCATCAGTAAGGCCATGTGGGGTATCAATGCAATTGCAAGGTATGACAAAGATGTCGTCGAAGTTACCCTCCTTGGCGATGTTGAGTAGTCGATGAAGATGAGCGGTGGTGATGGTGACGTCGAACCATACCTATATAGCCGAAACACAATAGGACGCGGGAAGCACAACTCAAAATCTCAAAGACCAAAACGTGTCAAAACCGACAAAGGAGATAGCGGTGAGCGGTGGTGGTGTTTGGAAAGTGTTGGGGGTATGCGGAAGTAAGCGTGGGCACCGGGGCAAAATTGGGTGTAAGTATGGGAAAATGGGCGCGGGGATGGAGTTGCTGCTCCCAGGGGCCGGATGTCCGGGCCAACTGACGGATGTTCGGGGTGCCGGATCTCCGGTGGACACGGGGCGGATGTCCGGGCTCTGGATCGGGGACGAACAAGATGAACTCCTCGGTAAAATTTGCAACTCCGGGGCAAAATTCGGACAAATTGGTGGATGGAAATCGCGGGAGAGATGGGGAAAAGCTAGTTCAACTCAAAGCAAAGAAGATCCGTGGATCAAATCCAACAAAACTTTATCACACCAACAAATCACAAAAAAAATTGGGGCTATTTTTGGTGGGGATTTTCGGATTGAGGACGAAAACAACAAAATCAAGCTGGAAAACACGGGGTAGGGGCTCAAAAAACGTGATCAACGTGGCTCATGATACCAAGATGATGTAGAGCGGAACCCTATGATGACGATCTTTCACGTTTGGAGTGGATCCTATGGGGAATCACGAAGAACACGCGGAAGCACAAAGGGGAAACACGGGGAAAATGAGAGAGAATCACTAAACCGACAAGGAATCAATCACACAAGTGCTAGATCACCGAACAAAAAGAGTAACACATGATTCAAAATCAACAAAGGTAAGGATACAAAGGAACCGTTCTTCTCCGCGAGGAGGTCTTGATGATCTTCCCTAGAAAGGGGTCTTGAATCCGCTTGGGGGATCTTCTCCGAAGAGGTCGTGAACTCCTAGGAGAAGTATCCAAGTGGATGAGCAAGGCTCTCACACATATATGAGCTAAACCAATGCTAACCCTAAAACATACGGGATGAGGGAGTATATATAGTCAAAGGGCGAAGAGGGTACATGGGTCACGGCCCAAAGGAGCTACGCGCAGGCAGAGGGCGCAGGATGTCCGGGCGACGGGCCGGATGTCCGGGCGCTCACGAGGTGCCGGATGTCCAGGCTGGAGGGGCCAGATGTCCGGGCCAGTGGAGTTGGCTCTTCTGTTCACTAGATGGGCGACGCCGGATGTCCGCTCGGAGGTGCCGGATGTCCGTGGCTTCGGGAGGCGCCGGATATCCGGGGAAAACGCCGGATATCCGGGCTGACGGGGCAAGCTTCTGTGCTCCCTGGACACCGGTGCTGGATGTCCGGGATTTAGGCCGGATTTCTAGTGTGATGAGGACATCAATACCATTGTTACACCCACAACCCCTACTGCTACATATACGGGACCAATTACTAGAGCTCGCGCACGCCAATTAAATTATCAGGTACTTTCGTTTCTTGGTAATGATTCTAATGTTCATGAGAATATGATGCTGCCTAAATTGGATACATTTGTTTTTCTTACAAATGAAGGGCCTAGCTTGGAGAAGGATGAACATTGGAGCAAGAACAAGCATGGAGATGATGGCATGCGCAAGGGGAACAAGAACGGAGTTACAAGTGATGATTTCAGGACTTTGAAGCCACCATAATGGGTGCATGAAGCCTTGGACGAAATATACAAGATGCCACTTCATAAATTTTGTCCCGAGGCTATTTTAGGTGCTGCGTCACCTTATTATTGGGCCAGGCCCATGTAATTTCGAAATACATAAGTATAGGCTATTTTTAGAGTCCGTATGTGTGGGGAAACAAGAGATAGGGTTGATTTCGGACCCCTCCACCAAGGGCCACGAAATTCCCCCTCTCTTTCTCCATATATACAACCCTTAGGGCACCGTTTAGACTTTGGGTTTTGTTTAGATTAAAAGTTCGCCATAGCTGCAACTTCGCGTACTTCGTTTGTGTTCAACGACCAGACAAAGGCGTCACAGAACCCCACCTTGATCAATAAAGCTTTCATCTTATATTCGCAATATCCAGATTGCAATCTTAGTTTCTTGCTTGTTCTTCGTTTGCTCACAGGAAACAGACCCTCGTGGTCAGGTTGATCGTGCTCCGGCGTGGTCAATAACCTCTCGGAGTTGGTTTAGCGATTGCTAAGGCGCGACGTCCTCGCACGTTCGTAGTCGGATCGTCAAAGTCGACTTCCACCAAAGTGAAATCCATCATCTCATTGAAAGACGGGACACCTTTGCCTCTATCAAGTGGTATCAGATTGCTATGGCGAACTTTTAACTAAACAAATTCCAAAGTCTAAACGATGCCCTAAGGGCTGTATATATGGAGGAAGAGGGGGGGAATTTCGTGGCCCTTGGTGGAGGAGTCCGAAATCAACCCTATCTCTTGTTTCCCCACACATACGGACTCTAAAAATAGCCTATACTTATGTATTTCGAAATTACATGGGCCTGGCCCAATAATAAGGTGACGCAGCACCTAAAATAGCCTCGGGACGAAATTTATGAAGTGGCATCTTGTATATTTCGTCCAAGGCTTCATGCACCCATTATGGTGGCTTCAAAGTCCTGAAATCATCACTTGTAACTCCGTTCTTGTTCCCCTTGCGCATGCCATCATCTCCATGCTTGTTCTTGCTCCAATGTTCATCCTTCTCCAAGCTAGGCCCTTCATTTGTAAGCAAAACAAATGTATCCAATTTAGGCAGCAT
>NW_025241600.1:0-3297 GCF_018294505.1 Triticum aestivum
GCCAGACAGGCCCCCCTCGTTGGAGTCTGAATTGGACAAGGGAAGGGGGTCGGTGCCCCCCTTTCCTTCTCCCTCTCCCTCTCCTTCCTTCCCCCTCTCTTCCTTGGAGGGGAATCCTACTAGGACTAGGAAGTCCTAGTATGACTCCTCCTCTTGGGGGGCGCCATAGGATCGGCCGGCCTCCCCCTCCCTCCTTTATATACAGGGGCAGGGGGCATCCTAGAACACATAATTTTCTCCTAACCATGTGCGATGCCCCCCTCCACAATTACACACATCGATCATACCATCGTAGAGCTTAGGCGAAGCCCTCCGCTGGTAACATCATCATCACCGTCGCCACGATGTCGTGCTGAAGGAACTCACCCTCGTCCTCAACTGGATCAAGAGCACGAGGGACGTCATCGAGCTGAACTTGTGTTGAATGCGGAGGTGTCGTATGTTCGGTACTTGGATCGGTTGGATCGCGAAGAAGTTCAACTACATCAACCGCGTTATCGAAATGCTTCCACTTTCGGTCTACGAGGGTACGTGGACACCCTCTCCCCTCTCATTGCTATGCATCTCCTAGATACATCTTGCGTGATCGTAGGAAAATCTTGAAATTACTACGTTCCCCAACAGTGGTATCAGAGCCAGGTCTATGCATAGATGTTTTATGCATGAGTAGAACACAAAGAGTTGTGGGCGATAATAGTCATACTGCTTACCACTAATGTGTTACATTGATTCGACGATAATGTTGGATGAAGCGGCCTAGACCGACATTATATGATGAGACTGGTTCTACCGACGTGCTTTTGCACATAGGTGGCTGGCGGTTGTCTATTTCTCCAACTTTAGTTGAATCGAGTTTGACTACGGCCGGTCCTTGTTAATGGTTAAAATAGCACACTTGACGAAAAATCATTGTTGTTTTGATGCTTAGGTAAGAATGGTTCTTGCTAGAAGCCCGTAGCAGCCACGTAAAATTTGCAACAACAAAGTAGAGGATGTCTAACTTGTTTTTGCAGGGCTTGCTATGATGTGATATGGTCAAGACATGATGTGATATAAATTGTTGTACGAGATGATCATGTTTTGTAACAGAGTTATCGGCAACTGGCAGGAGCCATATGGTTGCCGCTTTATTGTATGCAATGCCATCACCATGTAATTGTTTTACTTTATCACTAAGCGGTAGCGATAGTCGTAGAAGCAATAGTTGGTGAGACGACAACGATGCTATGATGGAGATCAAGGTGTCATGCCGGTGATGGTGGAGATCATGACGATGCTTCGGTGATGGAAATCATGAGCACAGGATGAAGATGGCCATATCATGTCACATATTTTGATTTCATGTGATGTTTATCTTTTATGCATCTTATTTTTCTTAGTACGGCAGTAGCATTGTAAGATGATCCCTTACTGAATCTCAAGGTATTAGTGTTCTCCCTGAGTATGCACCATTGCGACAGTTCGTCATGCCGAGACACCAAGTGATGATCGGGTGTGATAAGCTCTACATTCACATACAGCGGGTGCAAGCCAGTTTTGTACACGCAAAATACTCGGGTTAAACTTGACGAGCCTAGCATATGCAGATATGGCCTCGGAACACTGGAGACCGAAAGGTCGAGCGTGAATCATATAGTAGATATGATCAACATAGAGATGTTCACCATTGAAAACTACTCCATCTCACGTGATGATCGGGCATGGTTTAGTTTATATGGATCACGTGATCATTTAGATGACTGGAGGGATGTCTATCTAAGTGGGAGTTCTTAAGTAATATGATTAATTGAACTTTAATTTATCATGACCTTAGTCCTGATAGTATTTTGCAAATTATGTTGTAGATCAATAGCTCGTGTTGTAGCTTCCCTTTATATTTGATATTTCCTAGAGAAAAATAAGTTGAAAGATGATAGTGCAATGATGCGGACTAGGTCCGTGATCTGAGGTTTATCCTCATTGCCGCACAAAAGAATTATGTCCTTGATGCACCGCTAGGTGATAGACCTATTGCAGGAGCAGACGCAGATGTTATGAATGTTTGGCTAGCTCAATATGATGACTACTTGATAGTTTAGTGCACCAAGCTTTACGGTTTAGAACCGGGACTTCAAAACATTTTGAACGCCACAGAGCATATGAGATGTTCCAAGAGCTAAAATTGGTATTTCAGACTCATGCCAATGTCAAGAGGTATGAGACCTCCGACAAGTACTTCGCCTAAAAGATGGAGGAGAATTGCTCAGCTTGTGAGCATGTACTCAGAATGTCTAGGTACTACAATCGCTTGAATCAAGTGGGAGTTAATATTCTAGATAAGATAGTGATTGACAGAGTTCTCTAGTCACCATCACCAAGTTACTGGAACTTCGTGATGAACTATAGTATGCAACGGATGACAAAAACGATTCCCAAGCTCTTTGTGATGCTGAAATCGATGAAGGTAGAAATCAAGAAAAAGCATCAAGTGTTGATGATTGACAAGACCACTAGTTTCAAGAAAAGGGCAAAGGGAAAGAAAGGGAACTTCAAATATAATGGCAAGCAAGTTGTCACTCCCATGAAGAAGCCCAAAGCTAGATCTAAGTCTGAAACTGAGTGCTTCTATTACAAACTAAATGGTCACTAGAAGCAGAACTGCCCCAAATATTTGGTGAAAAGGAATGATGGCAAAGTGAACAAAGGTATATTTAATATACAGGTTATTGATGTGTACCTTGCTAGTGTTCATAGTAGCCCTGGGTATTCGATACTTGTTCGGTTGCTAAGATTAGTAACTCCAAACAAGAGTCACAGAATTAGAGACTAGTTAAGGATGAAGTGACAGTGTATGTTTAGAAGTGGTTCCAAGTTTATATTATGATCATCATCGCACACTCCCTATACTTTCGGGATTAGTTTTAAAACTAAATAAATGTTATTTGGTGTTTGTGTTAAAGCATGAATATGATTAGATCATGTTTATTGCAATACGGTTATTCATTTAAGACAGAGAATAATTGTTATTCTGTTTACATGAATAAAACCTTCTATGGTCATACACCCAATATTGATGGTTTATTGAATCTCGATTGTGGTAATACACATATTCATAATATTGATGCCAAAAGATGCAACGTTCATAATGATAGTGCAACTTATTTGTGGCACTACCATTCAGGTCATACCGGTGTAAAGCGCATGAAGAAACTCCATAAAGATGGACTTTTGGAATCACTTGCTTATGAATCATTTGATACTTGTGAACCATGCCTTATGGTAAAGATGACTAAAACTCCGTTCTCCGGAACAATGGAA
>NW_025241601.1:0-3296 GCF_018294505.1 Triticum aestivum
GCTTTTGTCCAGGAATCCAAAGGTCTTTTACTTGAGCAGGATATGTAAAAGGTTGTTGCTGAATTATGAGATTATCGTGAATATCTTTCCAACCCTCAAACGAAGGTGTGCTCCAAACTGAACTGCTGCCATCTACAATTTGATATGCTATTGCTGAATTGAGTAGTGGTCTTACCTTTAAAATTGTTGTCCAGAAGGCAGATTTCGGTACATTAGATTTGTGCTCTCCATATAGATGTGTCGTGATGGTACTTGGCCATGAGAATTTGAGCTAAATGGCTGTGTGGCTCCTTTGCAAGCCTCCATGCTGCAGAGAGTATAAGCCCTTGATTGATTGCCTGCAAGTTCCTGATACCTAGACCACCAGCTTTTTTATCTGTGCATATATCAGCCCATGCTCTAAGACTAAGACTTTGGTGTTTCGTCTGCTTATACACCTGTCCACCAAAAGTTCCTAATGATAGCCGTTAGTTTGGTGAATAATTTTTTTGAGAAGAGGATATTTGACATGTAGTAGACAGGTATTGAGGCAAACACTGACTTAATTAGAGTGAGTCTAGCTACATGGGATAAACGAATGGCTTTATAGTTGGAAAGCTTTGATCTGAATTTATCATAAACAAAAGCATAGGCTGCAGATCTGTGTTTAGCAGGCAGAATGAGAGGATGCCACAAATGAACAAAGATATTGTCAATATTGGGGGCTGGGAAAATTCTCTTAATATTTTATTTGTCCTGTAGAGGAACATTTTTACTGAAAAGAATACCAGACTTGTTCCAGTTAGGGATTTGACCTGAGTTTTGACAAAATCGATTTAAAATGTTAGAGATAGTTTGAACCTCATGCATGTTAGTTTTGCGGCAAATAATAAGATCATCTGTAAACATCAAAGAGTGAACAGGAGGGTAATTTGGTCCAAGTACAATACCTGTGAGATCATTGGCCCGTAGAGCATTCTGTAGATTCAATGATAGTTCGTTAACTGCAAGGACAAAAAGATATGGCGAAAACGAAGAACCCTGCATGATACCTCTGGAGCTAGTAAATTTCGCATAAGACTGACCATTTATTATAACAGAAAAAGTCGGCGAAGAGATGCAAGCAAGCACAAGTTTTGTGAAATGATTGGGAAGACCTTTGCGTGCAAGAGCCAAAGTAATACAATTCCACTCTATTCGATCAAAAACTTTAGCTAGGTCAATTTTCAACATGAAATCGTGGCTTTTCCAAGATCTAAGAGAGAAGGAATGAGCTATCTTTTGTGCTACAATAATATTGTTGATAATGCGTCTCCCTTCAATAAAATCTTGTTGAGAAGGGTGAATGTAATCAGGGAGATGCAATTTCAGTCTATTTATCAAGGACTTTGCAATAATTTTGTAGATGACATTACATAAGCTAATGGGTCTGAAGTCAGAGGGAAGATGGCAATCTAGTTTTTTTGGGATAAGAGCAATTTGGGTATCGTTGAGATGTGGTGGGAGGATACCTGATTCGTAGAAACTTTTTAACCACCTTTGTTACATCATCTCCTGTCCAGTCCCAAGCTGAAATATAAAAGCCAACATTAAAACCATCTGGTCCTGGCGATGCATTTCTTCTCATTTCCTTGAGTATTCCAAATAATTCCTGCTTGTCCGGTACAGAGTTGGTGAAGTCATCTGCATGATTTTGTATATTCATATTCGGGATATATGTAACATTGTTAGTAGATGTGGATGTGAAGATGGACTGAAAGTAATTAACAAATTCATTTGCAATATCATTTGGATCAAACAAGTCATTGCCATAAGCATCACGGATAGAAACAATACGATTCTGGTCCACTTTGACCGCTGACCAGCCCACGCAATGGCGGAGCCAGCTGGTAGTAATTCTTTTTCTCCATCCTTCTGTTCTAGATCGTTCTTCGGCACAGCCGTGACTATTGCAACGCCTAGACACTAGGCGCTACATGACACTTGTCAGGTGTGTAGCGTCTGAGAGCCAGACGCTGTACAGTGTAGTGTGGCGTCTAATTGTCGGGCGTTACACAAAAGAGTCATCCGGGGATGAATTTTTTTCGTCAATGATTCATTTGTGATATTATTTCGTCCATAGGTTAAATTTATCGTTTTTGCCAAGAATAGAAAGGAGAGAGAGCACCGCAACAGCAGTAACTGGGCACCTAGTGGTTGCTATGATAATTTAATATTGAAGGGCCCACTTCCACTCAGGGCCAGGGGTGCGAGCCCTCTTCGCCGGATCCGGCTTGCCTGCTTCCTCTCCATGCTCCCATCCGTGCTCCCACTTCATCCTACGGTTGTCCTTTTTCTTTTTTCCTTTCTAATCTAATCATCCCCACCCCCCTGATTAGGTGGGTCGGGTCTTATTTTGTTTCAATCAAATCAAGCCACGTATGCGGGAGCACGGATGGGCACACACACGGGGAGCAGGCAAGTCTCGTCCTCTTCGACCTGCCTATGGGCCAGCCCTGGCCCCGCCAACGCGAAGGCACTTCCGACTTTTGGTTCACGTTTGTCATCCTGGTTTTCGGTAATCATCATGATTGGCTAGGTTGTAATTAATGCGAGTTCTAGTTACGTGCGCGCCAGACTTGAGATTCTGCCATGCATGCATACGTCGTTGTTATACGATTGGAGATCCGAGTGCATGCAAACCAGTCTTCCCACCTGTCCCGCGGCTTCTCTTCTGTACACGAAAGTCGCACTGTTTCAGCCGCTTGACCAGCCTCGTCCTCTCTCTCGTCACCTTCTCTGCTCCATTGCAATTTAGCCTGTTTGTACGAATCATCTGTTGAGGTGAGGTCATTTAAGATCAATGTTGAAGCTTAAAAAAATTTAATAACAGCAAATAATTGCTATATACACCTTTCTGGTATTCCAATTCCATTGCACTTCTTCCGCCCCTTGGGAGTTGGGACCTAGTCTCAAAAGTAAAAATATCATGTCCTTTTGCACGGCAGTAACCAAAATTCCTTGTCTGATGGATACCGGACTGTCCTCCTGGTTTCTTACAAGTCTCATATATGGCTGGCAATGGCCTTGGTTTCCGTATTATTCCTTCCAATCTGGACTTGTACCACGAGTTGTGATTCCTTCCATTTTTTCTTCTTTCTCAGCGGTTCTATGATCTTATCTTTATCTTTATCTAATACTCCCTCCGTCCACAAATACTTGCCGAAGAAATGGATAAAAATGGATGTATCTAGAACTAAAATACGTCTAGATACATCAATTTCTTTGACAAGTATTTCCGGACAGTAGGAGTACTAGTAAACATGCCCGTGCAGCGG
>NW_025241602.1:0-3296 GCF_018294505.1 Triticum aestivum
ACCAAGTCCGCATCATTGCTACTAACATTTTTCAACTTAGTTTTCTCTAGGAACACATATAAAAACATAGGGAAGCAACAACGCGAGCTATTGATCTACAACATAATTTGCAAAATACTACCAGGACTAAGTTCATGATAAATTTAAGTTCAATTAATCATATTACTAAAGAACTCCCACTTAGACAGACATCTCTCTAGTCATCTAAGTGATCACGTGATCCAAATCAACTAAACAATGTCCGATCATCACGTGAGATGGAGTAGTTTTCAATGGTGAACATCACTATGTTGATCATATCTACTATATGATTCACGTTCGATCTTTCGGTCTCCGTGTTCCGATGCCATATCTGTATATGCTAGGCTCGTCAAGTTTAACCTGAGTATTTCGCATGTACAACTGTTTTGCACCCGTTGTATTTGAACGTAGAGCCTATCACACCCGATCATCACGTGGTGTCTCAGCACGAAGAACTTTCACAACGGTGCATACTCAGGGAGAACACTTCTTGATAATTTAGTGAGAGATCGTCTTAAAATTCTACCATCAATCAAAGCAAGATAAGATGCATAGAGGATAAACATCACATGCAATCAATATAAGTGATATGATATGGCCATCATCATCTTGTGCTTGTGATCTCCATCTCCGAAGCACCGTCGTGATCACCATCGTCACCGGCGCGACACCTTGATCTCTACCGTAGCATCGTTGTCGTTACGCCATCTATTGCTTCTACGACTATCGCTACCTCTTAGTGATAAAGTAAAGCAGTTACAGGGCGTTTGCATTTCATACAATAAAGCGACAACCATATGGCTCCTGCCAGTTGCCGATAACTTCGGTTACAAAACATGATAATCTCATACAATAAAATATAGCATCACGTCTTGACCATATCACATCACAACATGCCCTGCAAAAAACAAGTTAGATGTCCTCTACTTTGTTGTTGCAAATTTTACGTGGATGCTACGGGCTGAGCAAGAACCGTTCTTACCTACGCATCAAAACCACAACGATAGTTCGTCAAGTAAGTGCTGTTTTAACCTTCAAAAGGACCGGGCGTAGCCACACTCGGTTCAACTAAAGTTGGAGAGACAGACACCCGCTAGTCACCTGTGTGCGAAGCATGGCGGTAAAACCAGTCTCGCGTAAGCGTACGCGTAATGTCGGTCCGGACCGCTTCATCCAACAATACCGCTGAACCAAAGTATGACATGCTGGTAAGCAGTATGACTTGTATCGCCCACAACTCACTTGTGTTCTACTCGTGCAAATAACATCAACGCATAAAACCTAGGCTCGGATGCCACTGTTGAGGAACGTAGTAATTTCAAAAATTTCCTACACACACGCAAGATCATGGTGATGCATAGCAACAAGAGGGGAGAGTGTTGTCTATGTACCCTCGTAGACCGAAAGCGGAAGCGTTATGACAACGCGGTTGATGTAGTTGTACGTCTTCATGATTGACCGATCCAAGTACCGAACGTACGGCACCTCCGAGTTCAGCACACGTTCAGCTCGATGACGATCCCCGGACTCCGATCCAGCAGGGTGTCGGGGATGAGTTCCGTCAGCACGACGGCGTGGTGACGATGATGATGTTCTACCGACGCAGGGCTTCGCCTAAGCACCGCAACGATACGACCGAGGTGGAATATGGTGGAGGGGGGCACCGCACACGGCTAAGGAACGATCACGAAGATCAACTTATCTATTATGGGGTGTCCCCCTGCCCCCGTATATAAAGGAGCCAAGGGGGAGGGGGCGGCCGGCAAAGGAGGGCGCGCCAAGGAGGAGTCCTACTCCCATCGGGAGTAGGATTCCCCCCTTCCAAGTAGTAGGAGTAGGAGTCAAGGAAAGGGGGAAGAGAAGAGAAGGAAGGAGGGGGCGCGCCCCTCCCCCTAGTCCAATTCGGACTAGGCCTTGGGGGGGCGCCCAGCCTCTCCTCTCTCTTTCTCCTAAAGCCCAATAAGGCCCATATACTCCCCGGCGAATTCCCGTAACTCTCTGGTACTCCGAAAAATACCCGAATCACCCGGAACCTTTCCGAACTCCGAATATAGTCGTCCAATATATCGATCTTTATGTCTCCACCATTTCGAGACTCCTCGTCATGTCCCCGATCTCATCCAGGACTCCGAACTCCTTCGGTACATCAAAACTCATAAACTCATAATATAACTGTCATCGAAACCTTAAGCGTGCGGACCCTACGGGTTCGAGAACTATGTATACATGACCTAGAGCTATTTCTGGTCAATAACCAATAGCGGAACATGGATGCTCATATTGGCTCCTACATATTCTACGAAGATCTTTATCGGTCAAACCGCATAACAACATACGTTGTTCCCTTTGTCATCGGTATGTTACTTGCCCGAGATTCGATCATCGGTATCCAATACCTAGTTCAATCTCGTTACCGGCAAGTCTCTTTACTCGTTACGTAATGCATCATTCCGTAACTAACTCATTAGCTACATTGCTTGCAAGGCTTATAGTGATGTGCATTAACGAGTGGGCCCAGAGATACCTCTCCGACAATCGGAGTGACAAATCCTAATCTCGAAATACGCCAACCCAACATGTACCTTCGGCGACACCTGTAGAGCTCCTTTATAATCATCCAGTTATGTTGTGACGTTTGGTAGCACACAAAGTGTTCCTCCGGTAAACGGGAGTTGCATAATCTCATAGTTATAGGAACTTTGTATAAGTCATGAAGAAAGCAATAGCAACATACTAAACGATCAAGTGCTAAGCTAACGGAATGGGTCAAGTCAATCACATCATTCTCCTAATGATGTGATCCCATTAAACAAATGACAACACATGTCTATGGTTAGGAAACATAACCATCTTTGATCAATGAGCTAGTCAAGTAGAGGCATACTAGTGACATTAAGTTTGTCTATGTATTCACACATGTATCATGTTTCCGGTTAATACAATTCTAGCATGAATAATAAACATTTATCATGAAATAAGGAAATAAATAATAACTTCATTATTGACTCTAGGGTATATTTCCTTGAAATAATCATTAAATGCACGTGAACTAAATTCAGCGGCATTATCCATTCTTATTGTTTTTATCCTGTGTTCAGGATGATTTGCTCTCAATTTGATAATTTGAGCAATTAATTTGGCAAAGGCATGGTTACGTGTGGATAATTGACACACATGTGACCATCTAGTAGATGCATCGATGAGCACCATGAAGTACCTAAATGGTCCGGATAGAGGTTGTATTGGACCACATATATCTCCTTGAATTCTTTCAA
>NW_025241603.1:0-3296 GCF_018294505.1 Triticum aestivum
TCTCTTCTTCTTCACTTTGCTTATCCTTCGAGCTTCGGCTCGAAGAGCCCCTCAAAAATCTCTTCATCATTTTCTGAAAATTTCTGAAATTTTTAGTAACTTCAAATAAAAGTGAACCAAGCTCTACAAAATTGATAGCAACTACTCCTACAAGTGCCTAGAGCCTATATCATGCATTAGAACTACTTGGAACCATATAAATTTGACATGCAAGCTCAAGAACATGGTCACCTAGGAAACACAAATTTGCAATGAATAAAGCACTAGAACAAAAACTAATTGGACCACTGGAGGAGTCACATACCAAGGAACAATCCCCCAAAGCAGTTTTGTGAGAAGTGCTTTCAGCAAGGAGATCGAAAATTGCAGCAAAATTAGCTAGAACTCGTGCTTGAGCCGGTTGGTGATTTTTTTGGAAGGAATAAGGAGTGTGTGGTTGCTGGAATAAGTGGAGGGGAGCCACCATGGGTCCACGAGGCAGGGGGCGCGCCCAGGGGGGTGGGCACGCCCTGGACCCTCGTGGCCATGCGCTTGCTCCCCTTGTTGTGTTCTCAGTGCCAGATATTCTCAAATGTTCTAGAAAAAATCATATTTCATTTTCGGGACATTTGGAGAACTTTTATTTTTGGGATATTTTTTATTGCATGGATAATTCAGAAAACAGACATAAAATATTAATTTTACTTTATTTAATCTAAATAACAGAAAGTAAAAGGAGGGTACAGAAGGTTGTGCCTTCTAACTTCATCCATCTCATGCTCATCAAAAGGAATCCACTAACAAGGTTGATCAGGTCTTGTTAACAAATTCATTCCGAATCGCATGAAACCGGAGAAATTTCGAATAATACTATGTTACCTCAACGGGGATATGCACATCCCCAATAATAAGAATATCATATCTCTTCTTGACAGTAGGTAGAGGAAATTCAAAACCTCCAAAAATAATCGATGAAAATTTTCCAATAGAATTGATACTGTGGACTTGAGGTTGTTTCCTCGGAAAGTGTACCGTATGCTCATTACCATTAACATGAAAATTGACATTTCCTTTGTTGCAATCAATAACAGCCCCTACAATATTCAAAAAGGGTCTTCCGAGAATAATAGACATACTATCGTCCTTGGGAATATCAAGAATAACAAAGTCCGTTAAAATAGTAATGTTTGCAACCACAACAGTCACATCCTCACAAATACCGACAGGTATAGCAGTTGATTTATCAGCCATTTGCAAAGATATTTTAGTAGGTGTCAACCTATTCAAATCAAGTCTACGATATAAAGAGAGAGGCATAACACTAACACCGGCTCCAAGATCACATAAAGCAGTTCTAACATAATTTCTTTTAATGGAGCAAGGTATAGTGGGTACTCCTGGATCTCCTAACTTATTTGGTATTCCACCCTTAAAAGTGTAATTAGAAAGCATGGTGGAAATTTCAGCTTCTGGTATCTTTCTTTTATTTGTAACAATATCTTTTATATACTTAGCATAAGGATTCATTTTGAGCATATTAGTCAAACACATACACAAGAAGATTGGTCTAATCATTTCAGCAAAGCGCTCAAAATCCTCATCATCCTTTTTCTTGGATGGTTTGGGAGGAAAAGGCATGGGTTTCTGAACCCATGGTTCTCTTTCTTTACCATGCTTCCTAGCAACAAAGTCTCTCTTATCATAACATTGATTCTTTGATTGTGGGTTATCAAGATCAACAGCAGGTTCAATTTCTACATCATTGTCATTACTAGGTTGAGCATCGACATGAACATCATTATTAACATTATCACTAGGTTCATGTTTATCACCAGATTGTGTTTCAGCGTCAGAAATAGAAATATCATTTGGATTCTCAGGTGTGTCTATAACAGGTTCACTAGAAGCATGCAAAGTCCTATCATTTTCCTTTTTCTTCTTTTTAGAAGGACTAGGTGCATCTAAATTATTTCTCTGAGAATCCTGCTCAATTCTCTTAGGGTGGCCCTCAGGATACAAAGGTTCCTGGGTCATTTTACCCCCTCTAGTCATAACTCTAACAGCATTATCATTTTTCTTACTATTCAATTCATTGAGCAGATCATTCTGAGCTTTGAGTATTTGTTCTACTTGAGTGGTAACCATAGAAGCATGTTTACTAATGAGTTTAAGTTCACCCTTAACTCTAGACATATAATCACTCAAGTGTTCAAGCATATCGGAATTGTATTTCAATTGTCTACCAACATAAGCATTGAAGTTTTCTTGTTTAACAATAAAATTGTCAAACTCATCTAAGCATTGTCTAGCAGACTTATAACGAGGAATATCACCTTCATCAAATATATAGAGAGAATTTACCTTTACTACCTGTGTCGGGTTATCAAGACCATGTGTTTCTTCAATAGCTGATGAATTAAGACCATATATTTCTTCAACAGGCAGTAAATTAGGACCATGTATTTCTTCAACAGGAGGTAAATTCTTAACATCTTCAGCATTAATACCCTTTTCTTTCATAGATTTCATTGCCTCTTGCATATCTTCAGGACTGAGAAATAGTACACCCCTTTTCTTCGGAGTTGGCTTAGGAGTTGGTTCAGGAAGTGTCCAATTATTTTCATTTGTCAACATATTATTCAATAGAATTTCAGCTTCATCTGGTGTTCTTTCCCTAAAAACACAACCAGCACAACTATCCAGGTGGTCTCTAGAAACATCGGTTAGTCCATTATAAAAGATATCAAGTATTTCATTTTTATTGAGAGGATGATCAGGCAAAGCATTAAGTAATTGGAGAAGCCTCCCCCAAGCTTGTGGGAGACTCTCTTCTTCAATTTGCACAAAATTATATATTCCCTCAAAGCAGCTTGTTTTCTATGAGCAGGGAAATATTTAGCAGAGAAGTAATAAATCATATCCTGGGGACTACGCACAGAACTAGGATCAAGAGAATTAAACCATATCTTAGCATCACCCTTTAATGCGAACAGAAATATTTTAAGGATATAGTAATAGCGAGTTTTCTCATCATTAGTGAACAAGGTGGCTATATCATTTAATTTAGTAAGATGTGCCAGAACAGTTTCAGATTCATAGCCATAGAAAGGATCAGATTCAACCAAAGTAATTATATCAGGGTCGACAGAGAATTCATAATCCTTATCAGTAACAAAGATAGGTTAAGTAGCATAAGCAGGATCATATTTCATTCTAGCATTCAGAGTTTTTTGTTTCAGCTTAGCTAATAATTTCTTAAGATCACTTCTATCATTGCAAGCAAGAAAGTCTCTAACAGTTTCTTCATCCATAACATA
>NW_025241604.1:0-835 GCF_018294505.1 Triticum aestivum
CTTTCAACCTTTTCAGAGTTCATTTGTAGTGCTTTTTTCAATTTCAGGGTCTTATAGCTCAAAAAAATTAGTAAATGCATGAAAAATAACAAATGAAGTCAGAAAGGGTTGAAAATCGATTATGTGGCTTTCAATGGTGCATTTTGAAAACAAAAAAACTAGGAGTTCAAATAAGTTCAAGAAAATGAAATCCCTTTGTAACAGACGAGTTTCCGTGTGAAACACTAATACTTCGAATGAGATTGTCCGTTTTGTACACGAAGTGCATCCAGTTTTTGTCGTAAGCCTCTCTACTTTCTTGCACATGCTATGTGGGTGAAATGAGGACACCATTGAAACTTTCAACCTTTTCAGAGTTCATTTGTAGTGCTTTTTTCAATTTCATGGTCTTATATCTCAAAGAAATCAGTAAATTCATGAAAAATAACAAATGAAGCCAGAAAGGGTTGAAAATCGATGATGTGGCTTTGAATGATGCATTTTGAAAACAGAAAAACTAGGAGTTCAAATAAGTTCAAGAAAATGAAATCCGTTTGTAACAGACGAGTTTCCGTGTGAAACCCTGATACTTCGAATGAGATTGTCCGTTTTGTACACGAAGTGCATCCAGTTTTAGTCGTAAGCCTCTCTACTTTGTTGCACATGCTATGTGGGTGAAATGATGACACCGTGCCAACTTTCAACCTCTTCAGAGTTCATGTGTAGTGCTTTTCAATTTCAGGGTCTTATAGCTCAAAAAAATCAGTAAATGCATGAAAAATAACAAATGAAGTCAGAAAGGGTTGAAAATTGATAATGTGCCTTTGAATGGTGCATTTTGAACATAGAAAATCTA
>NW_025241604.1:1695-3295 GCF_018294505.1 Triticum aestivum
TTATAGCTCAAAAAAATCAGTAAATGCATGAAAAATAACAAATGAAGTCAGAAAGGGTTGAAAATTGATGATCTGGCTTTGAATGGTGCATTTTGAACACAGAAAAACTATGGAGTTCAAATAAGTTCAAGAAAATGAAATCCCTTTGTAACAGACGAGTTTCCGTATGAAACCCTGATACTTCGAATGAGATTGTCCGTTTTGTACACGAACTGCATCCAGTTTTTGCCTTAAGCCTCTCTACTTTCTTGCACATGCTATGTGGGTGAAATGATGACTCCATGCAAACTTTCAACCTTTTCAGAGTTCATTTGTAGTGCTTCTCAATTTCAGGGTCTTATAGCTCAAAAAAATCAGTAAATGCATGAAAAATAACAAATGAAGTCAGAAAGGGTTGAAAATTGATGATGTGGCTTTGAATGGTGCATTTTGAACACAGAAAAACTATGGAGTTCGAATAAGATCAATAAATGAAATCCCTTTGTAACAGACGAGTTTCCATGTGAAACCGTGATACTTCGAAAGAGATTGTCCGTTTTGTAGACGAAGTGCATCCAGTTTTTGGCGTAAGCCTCTCTACTTTCTTGCACATGCTATGTGGGTGAAATGATGACACCATGCAAACTTTCAACCTTTTCAAAGTTCATTTTTAGTGCTTTTTTCAATTTCAGGGTCTTATAGCTCAAAAAAATTAGTAAATGCATGAAAAATAACAAATGAAGTCAGAAAGTGTTGAAAATCGATTATGTGGCTTTGAATGGTGCATTTTGAAAATAGCAAAACTAGGAGTTCAAATAAGTTCAAGAAAATGAAATCCCTTTGTAACAGACGAGTTTCCGTGTGAAACCCTGATACTTCGAATGAGATTGTCCGTTTTGTACACGAAGTGCATCCAGTTTTTGCCGTAAGCCTCTCTACTTTCTTGTAGATGCTATGTGGGTGAAATGATGACACCATGCCAACTTTCAACCTTTTCAGAGTTCATTTGTAGTGCTTTTCAATTTCTGGGTCTTGTAGCTCAAAAAAATCAGTAAATGCATGAAAAATAACAAATGAAGTCAGAAAGGGTTGAAAATTGATGATGTGGCTTTGAATGGTGCATTTTGAACACAGAAAAACTATGGAGTTCAAATAAGTTCAAGAAAATGAAATCCCTTTGTAACAGACGAGTTTCCGTATGAAACCCTGATACTTCGAATGAGATTGTCCGTTTTGTACAGGAACTTTATCCAGTTTTTGCCTTAAGCCTCTCTTCTTTCTTGCATATGCTATGTGGGTGAAATGATGACACCATGCAAACTTTCAACCTTTTCAGACTTCATTTGTAGTGCTTCTCAATTTCAGGGTCTTATAGCTCAACAAAATCAGTAAATGTATGAAAAATAACAAATGAAGTCAGAAAGGGTTGAAAATTGATGATGTGGCTTTGAATGGTGCATTTTGAACACAGAAAAACTATGGAGTTCAAATAATATCAATAAAATGAAATCCCTTTGTAACAGACGAGTTTCCGTGTGAAACCCTGATACTTCGAATGAGATTGTCCGTTTTGTACACGAAGTGCATCCAGTTTTTGGCGTAAGCCTCTCTACTTTCTTGC
>NW_025241605.1:0-3295 GCF_018294505.1 Triticum aestivum
GGTGATTAGTGTACAACCTCTTTGGTGGCGCCGATTAGGCCGCAACTTCATCCGAGGAAACGGTGATGATGATGCTCTTCCGGTGGTGCAGGTGAATACGACGGTGTGGGAATGGAGGTGGCGCGAAAGACGAGGGGAACGTCGGGGCAGCTCCTTGGAGGTGGAGGACAGGGTGGCTGAATCAGTGGGACGACGGGATCGACGACGGATCCTCATCCGGTACGGTGGATGAGGGACGTCGAGGTGTTGCTGTGGACGACATCGTCGGGGAAGAGGCTCCGGCTGGGTGGCGGACGGAGGAGGGTGTGGGCCTTCGTCGTGGGTTTTCGTGGCCTCGGTGTATGAATGGTTGGGCGGATGGGATGGGAGTGGGGAACCATGCCTTAGGGACGCGCTTTTCCGAAATGTGGGGTAAGTTACAAAAGTACCCCCACTTATTTGAGGCGGTTCTTTTGGTTTAGGGGTACCACGGGCATTTCGCATGTCGGGATTTCACAGGAGGTGGGAATTTTCGCGCGCGTTGTAATTTTGGAATAGCAAGGCGCAGGTTGAGATGGAGGGAGTTGTCGGAGCACAGCGAGACAAAGATATATCTTAAATATTTCGGGCTAACAAGATGCGGGTTGAAGAGGCAGGAAGTTTCGCAGCACGATAGACAGAGACGCTAGCTTGAATTATTGGCATAACAAGGCGTGACTTGAAATTTCGGGAGAACAAGCTTAACGTGTACCAAAAAAAAGACAATTTGCACCTCAACACGCACAACACACACACAAACACCATTTATACTAGAGTAAGGTACACGTGCATTGCACGCATGAGATTTGGCAGCCAAATTATGAATAAATACCACATTATAGCATGTAAGCTTTGAGTCATATATGCATGATGTAGATGTTCGTTTAATTCTTATAGTTCTTTTCATTCAATATCATCTAGTTTTTATAAGAAAGCTAATCTATTTTAAGATTCATGGAATTGTGCGTTGTAAGACATAAAGTAAAAACAAATAATGGCAAATCATGTAGAAAAACATTTGGGTAATTCTGATACCAAAGATTCTAGAACAAAGAAGAAGTGCTTGTGTTTTGATGTTTGTGCATTATGCTTAAGTTCAACCATGGAGTCTTCTAGATTATACATGTGGCGAAATCTGGTGGAATCTAGATGATATCCAATAACCAGTAGTGCTCAAATTTTCCATCTTTGGACCATCGGATTCGCCTCATCCAACGACCATCTTTCAAAGTTAAAGTTACCCGCACACAATATAAAAATATATAAAATATAATATATATATAGGGGTATAGAAATAGATATGTGATGCGAAAGCCACCCATCATCTCCAATTAGAATAGTGTGTCCATGCACGGATGCGACGTGACCAAATGATGTCTACCATCGGTATCTCAAATTCATATCAGTCTGACCGTGTTCAATGTGTATACATTACAACATGCTCGTTTCCAAACCACACCGTGCAGATCTCCGTTATATTCATCCATGCATGGGTTTCAAATATCAGGATCTCTTATTCAAATATTTGAATTCAACTTTACATTGATTATGACCTCACGTAGTCTTTTACACCCACACAGTCGTCTTCTCTTTATATTTGTACCACTAAATTTGTCTCATGCATGCATGCACACACACTACCAGTCGGCATTATCCATTGCACACATCCAATCTTTTTCTTCAGGTCGGTCTCCCATGAAGGAACACACCCACACACATCCCCCTCTCCATCATATCGGGCATTCTTTATCTCTCACGCGTGCATGCGCAATGATCGATGTTCCTCTATGTATGTGTGTATATAGCTAGGTCTTTCATAGTTTTCCACACAAACTGATCAATCGATATATCCAGTGAGGTCTCACCCTCTTTCCCACATCCACATCGATCAATCTATACCTCTTGATATAGGATTAACATATATATCTAATACACCCACATTAATTATATATCCAACGTCCCCCTCTCATCATCCATGCCTTCCGCTTCATCTCTCAGACGCGCGCACAATGGCGAAGACAGGGGGCAACAAGGGCCCTGTCCCCCCTAGCATCACTATATATCGAGGCTAATATGAATGTGACCATTAGACAATTGCTGCTAAAAATGATTTAAGTTCATGAATTGACCTTCCTCGTAAAGGATTAGCAATGCTTGCCCCCCTATATCATTTATTTTTCATGGCCCCGCCACTTCGTGCAACAACGCACGTTCTCGCCCCCTCTCTCTAAATATCGATCTCGCACTTGTGCAGTCCTTCATAGTCTCCCTCCACTCGGCCCCTCGCACCATCTTCTAGCCCCCCACCAGATTTTGCCACATGTACAATCTAGCAGACTCCATGGTTGAACTTAAGCATAATGCACAAACCTCAAAACAACAGTGGTTCTCTTTTGTTCTAGAATCTTCCGTATCATAACTGCCCAAACTTTTTTTCTAGTTGAATTGCCATTATTTGTTTTTACTTCATGCTTTACAACGCACAATTCCATGGACCATAAAATAGATTAAGGGCTTCTTTGATTCAAAGGATTCTCAAAGGAATTTTGGAGGATTCTAATCCTTAGCAATTTTTCCTATCTTGGTTGTTTGATTCGTAGGATTGTAAACCATAGGAATTTTTCCATACGATTCATTTGCACTAGATTTCATAGGAAACATCCCATCCACTCAAAACTCTTTGAAAGAATTCTACGTTTTTTCTATGCACAATCAAACACTCGTACAATCATGTAGGATTCAAGACGACATTCCACTATAATCCCATGTTTTTCCTATTCCCGCCTTTTGGAAATCCTACGAATCCAAGAGGCCCTAGCTTTTTTATAAAAACTAATTGATTTTGAATAAGATGACCTATAAGAATTAAATGAAGGTCTACATCAGGCATATATGACTCAGAGCTTACATGCTATAGTGTCGTATTTATTCATAATTTGATTGCAAAATCTGATGCGTGCAATGCACGTGTACCTTACTAGTACTTCGAGTATGTGCAAAACACGTAAATTAGAATTCCAATGGAACGCTACATTCATGAAGCCACGTGGAACATGTGGAAGCGTTGTCGCGACCTCCTTGTGTGGATTGATCACAGTGATGTGCTGCTGGTTCCAGAAGAATGTACTCGTCCTGCCTGAGCCATACTGTCGGTACATGCATGAAGCAAAGATGTGCACGCACGCCACGCACGCACTCATTCCCTCGCATGCACACGCGGTACACGGGCGGACGTAATTTTGTACCAAGATCCACCCCATGTGATAATTTGACGCGT
>NW_025241606.1:0-3295 GCF_018294505.1 Triticum aestivum
GATGATGTACCTACTGTTTTCCCATACACGGAGAAGAGATCGTAGAACGAATGCCTTTCCTGAGGCAGCGCCAATCGTTCTCCGAGTAGGACTCCGTGTAGGACTCTTGCCTTTCGGGCAAAACCGACTTTGAGGAGGCTTTTGCTCCAAGTTTCGACCCCAGGGCTCAACATATAAATAGAGGGGCAGGGCTAGCACCAAAGACACATCAAGAAACACCAAGCCGTCTGCCGGCAACCCCGTCCCCTCTAGTTTATCCTCCGTCATAGTTTTCGTAGTGCTTAGGCGAAGCCCTGTGGAGATTGTTCTTCACCAACACCATCACCACGCCGTCGTGCTGCCGGAACTCATCTACTACTTCGCCCGTCTTGCTAGATCGAGAAGGCGAGGATGTCATCGAGCTGAACGTGCGCAGAACTCGGAGGTGCCGTGCGTTCGGTACTTGGATCGGTCGGATCGTGAAGACGTACGACTACATCAATCGCGTTGACAAACGCTTCCGCTTAGCGATCTTCAAGGGTATGGAGATACACTCCCCTTCTCGTTGCTATACATCACCATGATCTTGCGTGTGTGTAGGATTTTTTTTTTTGAAATTACTACGTTCCCCAACAGAGTGATCATTGTTGCGGGGAGATCGAAGCGACATGAGCCGTAGTGGGTGTCACTGGGCTTGCTTGGCCAGGTGTAGGTCCACCTACCACACAGTTATTGGAGCCTTGTCCCGACTGAGAGCACCTCAAGCCCGAAACAGTGAGATGATAAGATGCATGATGTTTAAGCAGGATGGTAAGATGCATGATTGAAAAGTTGGAAGACTTACAAAGTTGAAAGTAGGAAGAGGTGGAAGTGGAGGAAGATCCGACAAAGTGGAACCCTGCATATTAGCTCTAAACTGAGCAAACGCCTCCTGCAGGGCTGCCTGTTGTGCAGCCATGAATTGCTGCTGTTGAAACAGGGGTTGCTGCATTTTCATGGCTTGCTCCTGTTTAAGCAGGGCATTCGCCTGAGCCTCCTCCCACAACCTGGTTTCTTTCACTAGGCGGGCCTACAATATGCCATCGCAACAAGTTCGCCGTCGTTGCAATACAAAGAAGAAATCACAAGGAAGGTCAATGAAGCAAAACATACCTCGAATTGATAGAGCATGTGCAGCCCAGGTTGTGGGCGACACACTATAGCAGGACCTGAGCTCGACGTGGTAGCACGGAGGTGGGAGAGTTTTGGAATGTCCTTACGGATGGCACCATCTCCAACATATAACCGGCCACACTTCTTGCCTTGTCTTGACTGGATGGAAATCGTAGCATCAATATACCTTGAGGCCGGATCAGAGTCGGGCCCGTTGTGCTCCTTGAACTTCCTACTGTATGCATCAATCCTCAAGCCAGCATCTCGGTTGACCCACCCCCTTCTGGTTTCTTTGACTTGCGAGAGGGACATAATCCCATGAATGTATTGGGCGGCTCTTCGCCCTCACCCCTCTCCCTATTATGCAATAGAAGCAATAATATCCATAAGGGCACAAGTTCAGAAGTTCAGAGCCGGATGAAATTATTACCTTCTTCTACACGTAAACGTGGAGGTTGAGGTTGCCTTGAAGATGTACCATACCACCCATCAAGGCATGCCGGTCCTTAGCCATTCTGTGCTCAGCCCACCACTCCGGGTCTATCCACCTGGATATGATTTGCTGGTAGCAAGTAATCTTGTTGTTGCACCACGAGGGAACCGCCTGAAGTATGACAAATACATCCAACATAGGAATTAAAGTAAGATGTTTTGATCCAGGCAACCATAAGTAAATGGAAACTACCTTCATGTACATTGGACAGGTGAGATGCACTCTCCGGGCTAGAGGCTTATTGAGAAGCATTTTGCGTTCGTGCGCGAAATACTTCACCACGGCATGGACGCGCGCCTTGTAGGGCATGCCTTGGACAAAGAATAACTATGAAAATTGACAAAGAATTTTACCCAAAAATTGTTGACCACCCGCTCAGCAGCACTGTTGTATACCCTACCCCACTTGTCTTCGGTATCCGGAGTGCGTTTCCAATGCTCCCAAGACCAAGCAGGCTCCTCCTCACCGTCTCCTATGGGGACCAGGCCAGGGTAATAGTGCCTGCAAAGACATCCAATGATGCTGCTTGGCTGGCGTGGCACCTTTATGTCTTCTCCAAGAACCACCAGGCCCTGCACAATGAAAAGGCAAGTAAGTTAGTATCTGCAAAAAATCTTGAATGTAAAGACGCAAGTAAGAGTCCACATAAGCACTTACCTCACACCGACTGGTTTGACAATGAGACCCTTATGTGGATATGGTAGCGAAGGGAGCGTGGACACCACACTCAACCAGATACGTGCTCTGGCCACTCCTTTTGTATTTAAATTGACAACACTTGTATTTCCACAAGCTTAACGTATAATTGACAATGACTTATTCACTAGATTACAATATATGTATGAATTCTAGCATTTGTAATGTTTGCTTGTGCCTTTAACTTGTAAGGGGGGCAAATATTTTCTTCTAAAGAGATGTTGGCAGAGAGCACAAAGAGGAAATTCATATATGCTCCATGGCCCTCTCGGTGGAATCAAGGATTTGCATCAGAAGTAAAACCAAGTGAGCATTTTCAGTAAACATCTAGCAGATAGGGAACTCTTGCAGCTCATGAACACTTGTATTTAGCCAGCGTGCTATTTCATTAGTTTGGTATTCTTGCAGCACATGAACACCTGGGTAGACAAAATGCATTTATTTATTTTTGAAGCGAAAACGGAAACAAAAGCAGTGTCAACAAGTACCAACTCAAGGTTACAGAACCAAATCAGGGGGTCAAGTTCCCTCCCGACAATACAAACCTACATAATTTGAGAACAGAGCAAAAATGGGGCGGCCTTATTTCCAACCAGGGGGTCAAGTACCAACTCCAGGTTACAGAACCAAACCAGGGGGTCCCCATTTTCCAAAATGCAGTTTTTTATGTACGTCAGCCTTATTTCCAACCAAATCCATGATCATATCTCATACACTTGCTGCTGTGTCCATCACAATTGATTCAAATAAAATTACAAAGTAATGGACAGATGCAAAGTGAACCAAATATGTAACAGAACATGCATTTGTTCCTGAAGATGCAATTGGGGGAGGGGGGGGGAACCAATACCTGGTTGCTGATGTCGTTTTTGCACGAGGAGGAGATCAGCAGGGGCACGCCGGACTGCCGGAGCACCTTGCCGCCGGAGGAGCCCGCCCTGGACAACAGAGAAATAGGCCAGAGAGAGAGAGAGA
>NW_025241607.1:0-3295 GCF_018294505.1 Triticum aestivum
TAAATTCATAAGTAGCTCGCATGATAGATTCATAAGGTAATTTGACTTTCTTTCTTGGAAAGTGCTCCATGCCTTTCCTTAATGGAAATTGGAATCTAATATTCCCTTCCTTCATATCAATAATCGCACCAATCGTTCTAAGGAAAGGTCTACCAAGAATAATAGGGCAAGAAAGATTGCAATCTATATCAAGAACGATAAAATCTACGGGCACGAAATTTCTATTTGAAACAATGAGAACATCATTGATCCTTCCCATTGTCTTTTTAATGGTGGAATCCGCAAGGTGCAAATTTAAAGAGCAATCATCAAGATCATGGAAACCTATAATATCACATAAAGTTTTCGGAATCGTGGAAACACTAGCACCCAAATCACACAAAGCAAAACACTCATGATCTTTAATTCTAATTTTTATAGTAGGTTCCCACTCATCATTAAGTTTTCTTGGTATAGAAACTTCCAAGTTAAGTTTTTCATCATAAGATTGCATCAAGGCATCAACTATATGTTTGGTAAAAGCTTTATTTTGACTATAAGCATGAGGAGAATTAACAACGGATTGCAACAAGGAAATAAAACCTTCTAAAGAACAATTATCATAATCACATTACTCGAAATCCGAGATAGTGGGTTCAATGCTATTTGAAGTCATGACCTCTCCAATCCCACTTTTACCAAATTTACCCTCAAGATCTAAAAACTCCGAATTTTTGGGACGCCTTATAACTAAAGTTGACTCATCTCCAGTCCCATTATTATCAAGATTAATATTGCAAAACAAAGATCTAATGGGAGACACATCAATAAATTTGAGATCTTCATCATTATTTTCATGGAAACTAGAAGAACACACTTTTACAAAGCAATCTTTCTTAGCACGCAATCTAGCGGTTCTTTCCTTGCACTCATCAATGGAAATTCTCATTGCTTTGAGAGACTCATTGATATCATGCTTAGGAGGAGAATATCTAAGTTTAAGAGAATCAACATCAAGCGAAAGTCTATCAACGTTCCTAGCCAAATCATCAACTTTGAGCAATTTTTCTTCAAGCAAAGCATTAAAATTCTTTTGAGAAATCATAAATTCTTTCACGCTATTCTCAAAACCAGAGGGCATCTTATTCAAATTACCATAGAATTATTGTTGTAATTTCCATAATTATTAGAGGAATTACTAGGGAACGGTCTAGAATTCAAGTTTCCTCTATAAGCATTGTTATCGAAACTATTCCTAACAAAAAAATTCACATCCATAGATTCATTATTATTCTCAATCAAAGTAGACCAAGGCATATCGTTGGGATCAAGAGGAGTATTCTTAGTAGCAAACAACTTCATAAGTTCATCCATCTTTCCACTCAAAACATTGATTTCTTCTATAGCATGCACTTTTTAACTAGAAGATCTTTCGGTGTGCCATTGAGAATAATTAGCCATAATATTATCAAGAAGTTTTGTAGAATCTCCTAAGGTGATTTCCATAAACGTGCCTCCCGCGGCCGAATCTAAGAGATTTCTAGAAGCAAAGTTCAAACCGGCATAAATTTTTTGTATGATCATCCATAAATTCAAACCATGAGTAGGGCAATTGCGAATCATAAATTTCATTCTTTCCCAAGATTGGGCAACATGCTCATGATCAAGTTGTTTAAAATTCATAATATCATTCCTAAGACTGATGATCTTAGCGGGAGGAAAATACTTAGAGATAAAAGCATCTTTGCACTTGTTCCAAGAATCAACACTATTTTTAGGCAAAGACGAAAACAAAATTTAGCACGATCTCTAAGTGAAAATGGAAATAACTTCAATTTAACAAATCAACAAAGTTGTTTAGATGAGTAGTGGCATCTTCACTAGGAAGGCCGTCGATTTGATCTTTCATAACAAGATTCAGCAAAGCAGTATTGATTTCACAAGACACAACATCATTAAGAGGAGCAATCGGAGTACTGAGGAAATCATTATTATTGGTATTGGAGAAATCACACAAATTGGTATTATCTTATGCCATGGCAACAAGTAATCCAACACACAAGCAAACAGAAAAAGGCAAGCGAAAAAGAGCGGAGGAGATTGGGAAAGAGAGGGCAAATAAAACGGCAAGGGTGAAGTGAGGGAGAGGAAAACAAGAGGCAAATGGCAAATAATGTAAATGCGGGGGAGATGGGTTTGTGATGGGTACTTGGTATGTCTTGACTTGAGCGAATACCTCCCCGGTAACGGCGCCAGAAATCCTTCTTGCTACGTCTTAAGCTTGAGTTGGTTTTCCTTGAAGAGGAAAGGGTGATGCAGCAATAGTAGCCTAAGTATTTCCCGCAGTTTTTGAGAACCAAGGTATCAATCCAGTAGGAGGCTCCTCAAAAGTCCCACGCACCTACACAAACAAACAAAGAACTCGCAACCAACGCAATAAAGGGGTTTTCAATCCCTTCACGACCACTTGCAAAAGTGAGATCTGATAGAGATAATAAGATAAGATAAATATATTTTTGGTGTTTTATAATATAGATGCAAAAAGTAACGATGCAAATAAAAGTAAATTGAAAGCAAATATGACAAAGGATAGACCCGGGGCCATAGGTTTCACTAGAGGCTTCTCTCAAGACAGCATAAGTATTACGGCGGGTGAACAAATTACTGTCGAGCAATTTATAGAAAAGCGAATAATTATGAGATTATCTAGGCATGATCATGTATATAGGCACCAGGTTCGCTACAAGTAGACCGACTCCTGCCTGCATCTACTACTATTACTCCACACATCGACCGACTCCTGCCAGCATCTAGAGTATTAAGTTCATAAAGAACAGAGTAACACATTAAGCAAGATGACATGATGTAGAGGGATAAACTCATGCAATATGATATAAACCCCATCTTTTTTATCCTCGATGGCAACAATACAATACATGCCTTGCAACCCTTTCTGTCACTGGGTAAGGACACCGCAAGATTGAACCCAAAGCTAAGCACTTCTCCCATGGCAAGAAAGATCAATCTAGTAGGCCAAACCAAACTGATAATTCGAAGAGACTTGCAAACATAACTCAATCATACATAAAAGAATTCAGAGGAGATTCAAATATTTCTCATAGATAAACTTGATCATAAACCCACAATTCATCGGATCTCGACAAACACACCGCAAAAAGAGTTTACATCGAATAGATCTCCACAAGAGAGGGGGAGAACATTGTATTGAGATCCAAAAGAGAGAAGGAGTCATCTAGCTAATAACTATGGACCCGAAGGTCTATGGTAAACTACTCACAACTCATCGGAGGGGCTA
>NW_025241608.1:0-3295 GCF_018294505.1 Triticum aestivum
AGAAAAAAATAGAAAAACAGAAATAAAAAGAAGGAGGGGCTTACCTGGGGCTTCCCCTGTGCAGCCCAGCCGCAGCAGGCCGGCCCAGCCAGGAGGTGGCCCAGCCCACCAGGCCCCCCTCCTCTGTCGTCTTCCTTCCCGACAGGGGAACGGAGTGTGGCCGGCGCGCGCGCGCGCCACCGCGCCACGCCTCCTCCCTCCCTGCCTGCCTGTCCTCCCCTCGCCGCTCTGGATGGACCGCACGTCGCCACGCAGCCGCCCCGGTCTTTTTCCCCTCCCTCTCGCTCTCCCTCCTCCCTGGTTCTCTCTTCCCCGAGCGCACCCGAGCGCAGCCGTCGCCATCGCTCGCCGTTGCCATGGCCACCGGCCTCCCCTCGCCTCCCTGACATGCTTCCGAGCTCTGCCACAACCCCCTCCACCTCCTCGTTGAGCCACGCACCTCCGGACGGCCTCCATCGCCGCTATCGCCCTCGTCTTCCTCCTCGGGCTCCGCCGTCCGTCGCCGTCGATTCGCCGTCACCGGTTCTCCCCCGACCCCGCTGTGCTGCTCTGCGAGTCCGCCGTGAGCCTCTCTTCCTTTCCCCTCACCTCTCTCTCTCGCGCGTGCCCTGTAGCCGCTGCCCCACGAGCGCCCGAAGCCACCGTCCGCCATGGCCGGCGAGCTCCGTGCCCCCGAGCACCTCCGCCTCGCGTAGATAGCTCGATGTGCTCCTGCTGCCTCGTAGCTACCGCATGTGCCCTCCGTTCGCTCGAACGCGAGCTGCAGCCCCACGCCCGCGCTATCCCGAACTCCGGCCGCCGCCGCGAGTGTTGCCCCGACGAGCTCCGGCCTTCCCAACTCCTCCCCCTGCCACCGTTGGATGCGCACGAGCCCCAGCTCCTCGTAGATGGGCTCGGCCATCGATTTGGTCGTCGGAGCCGCCGTTCCGATCAGCGCCGCCGCGTCTGTGTGCTCGCCGGCGTTGAACTCCGGTGGGATGACGTGGCCGCCATTAGCAGCTAACAGCCCGCCTAATTAACCCCCCCCTGACGCTGACGAGTGGGCCCCAGGGTTTAGTCAAAGCTGACCAGCCCAGGTTTGACTCGGGGTTAACCCCCTGTCACTGACGTGTGGGTCCCACACGTCAGGTTTGACCCTGGACGGCCGCGTTGACCCGCTGATGTCGTGCTGACGTCATGCTGGCGCAGTATATAATTTCTGGATTTAATTAAATCAGGAAAATCCAGAAATTGATTTAAACTTCAAAAATTCATATCAATTCAACCGTAGCTCAGATTTAAATAATTTATATATGAAAAATTATCAGAAAAATGCAATCTTTCCATCTGTACTAGTTTCATGCATGAAAACCAACTTATACATGCTGAATATGGGAAAACACATTATGGCATATATAAGAGACCTAATTTAGAAATGCATTTGAACCTTTGGTTCAAATGGACTTCAAACCAATTGAACACTAGTTGCACTAGCTCAACAGAATCACATCTACATGCCATGTTCATGCATCATATTGTTGCATATGATTGTGTTTTGATTGCCGGCACTGTTCCTTCTCGATAGGTCCTGCTCCGGAGACGTTCCAGAGTACCTGTCTGTGAAGCAGTGCCTCCCCTGTTGTTTTACCAGGCAAGCAAACCCCCTTGTTCATTTCGATAAAACCCTACTCTCTCGCTCCTGCTCTTAGTTATTGCATTAGGACAACAACGATTCATCTGCTACTTTGTGCTGCGGTAGTTGAACCCATTCCTCTGCATGACCTGTCATTGCCACAGTAAATAGTTGAAACCCACTAGCATGTGTAGGAGTTGATTGAAGCCACTGATGTGTTCCTACCATGCTATGCCTGCTATTGCTTAGAGTTGTGTCAGGTCTGGTTCATTGGGAATGAATTGGAGTGTTACGATATGTTCTGATGCTGAGAGTTAAGTGTGTGAACACGATTTGGTAAAGGTAGCGGTGAGAGGCCATGTAGGAGTACATGGTGGGTTGTCTCACCGGAACCGTCCTTAAGCACTGAGTTCTATGTATGTTGTCCAATGACTCGATACTACCACACATTGGGCTCCGGGCGCTCCAAGCCCTCTCGACTTATTAATCAACTTGATCTCTGTCCAGGAGTCGCAACTAGTTTCTGGCGTTTGTAGGTAGTGTTAGTAGTCTACCAAGTGGCACCCGGCCAGGTGGGCTTGGGACAGACTAGGCACCAGTGGCACGGTGTACCAAGCGTAGATCCATCCGGCGAGGTGGGCTTGGGAACCCTGCACACATCGTTTGGGGCCGTGAGTGAAACCCCGGCCGGATCTCCTTGCGGATGGAACCCGAATAGGCGATAAACCTGGATTAGAGTCTTGTGTGGTTAGTCAGGTCGTGGCCGACACCCTCGCCAGGCTTCCGCTTGAAGGTTGCCGAGATACATGACGTGTACATGGCGGTAAGTGGCGAGAGCGTGTGTGAAGAGGTACACCCCTGCAGGGTTAACATGATCTATTCGAATAGCCCGGTCCGCGGTTATGGACTTCTTGGATGCTTACATGGTACATAGACAACTTGAAGTGGATACTATAAAATGCTCAAGACAAGTGTGAGTGCTATGGATGGCCTTCTCGTAGGGAGACGGGGATGAATCCATAGTAGTGTATTGTGTGGTGGTTAGTGGACTCGTGTACGTTGTTTCACCCCCAAAGTTTCTGGTAGTCGTGGAACAGGATAGCCACAGAGTCAAAGCTGGCTTGCTGCAACTAAACCCCACATTATCTCTTGATACAGATGCATGTATGATAGGATCTGATGTAAGTCTTGCTGAGTACCTTTGTACTCATGTTGCTTTATTTATGTTTTTGCAGCGGAGACTTCGGTCTTACTAGGTTTCTCAGGGACTTCGACTAGTAGCTAGTACCTCAGCTACGATCTTGATCGGATGTTGTAGATAGTCAGGCTTCCAGCCTTTTCCATTTATAGATGTCTGTACCCAGACATGTAATGCTTCCGCTTGTTGCTTGTATGCTCTGTATGACGGGTCTTGTGACCCCTGTTTGCAATAAATGCTATGATGGCTCTTCTGAGCCTTTATCTATATGAGTTGTTGAGTTATGCTGTGATGCCATGTTGTACAGCACATACTTGCATGTTATGCGTACGTGTAATGTGTATTGCTATGTGTGGGATCTGACTATCTAGTTGTTTATCTTTAGTAGCCTCTCTTACCGGGAAATGTCTCCTAGTGTTACCGCTGAGCCATGGTAGCTTGCTACTGCTCTGGAACACTTAGGCTGGCCGGCATGTGTCCTTCTT
>NW_025241609.1:0-3294 GCF_018294505.1 Triticum aestivum
GCTTCCCATTCCAAGTTGCCTAAGTCATATACATCTCTAGGCTTTGGCAACTTCATTACCACAGACCAACCTGGATTCAATTCATCTTCCACATAGAACGCTTGATTCGCCTGGTTAGGGAAAATAAAAGGCTCATGCTCAATCTTTTCTCCTTTGTGTATTAGATGTGAGAAGTTGACAAGTGTGTAACCGTACTTGTCTTTTTTCATTCCTGTTTCTGAGAACACATTAACCCATTCACATTTAAACAACACCACTGAAAACTGTCCAGAGTAGTTTAGCTCGACAATATCAATTACCCTCCCGTAGTACGTCACATCACGTAAAACTGGATTGGCATCATGTGCTGAAGCATAACTAGAAGTTTTTGCAGTTACCATGACTCCACTATTTTGTGTCTCTTTATCCAAGTGTTTAGGCCTAAAATGGTAGCTTCGGGAGTTGAAAGCGCAATATCTTTTGGCTGCATTAACTGGGCCCCGGGCGAGCAATCTAATATCCTTTTCAATGTTGTGGATGCCATTTTCCTTCTCCAATTTCTTTATCTGAATATTTAGAATTTGATTACAACTAAATGTAGTGATACGTGTATAGTATATGCAAAATATGGCACTTACATGAGCTTGGAACCATTCGTGGAACTTATCATTTTGAATCCTCTCGACAACATCAGGGTTTAAATTACGTCCATTAGTGATCTCATCAGCATGAGCCCTGCAAATTAATTCATAAACAAAGGTAAAGTAGGGGAAAAGGGTAACTAAGACAATTTATAAGCATGAGATATTACCTAAGGTATGAATTCACATCAGAGCAATTGAACAAGACATATCTATGTGCCTGTACTTTTGCCACACCGCTCAGTACATAATTCCTAGGCTTTCCAAGTGGATTGCCAGAATGTGGAAATAATCTTGATCCATGTGCAATATCATGATGCCCAACCCACTCGTCGTTATCTTCGTTCTGCGAAGGCAAGTTATGTTTGGTCTCAAAACCGACAATATATCTTGAACAGAATGTCATGCACTCATCTGCCAAAAATGCTTCAGCGATAGATCCTTCGGGACGAGCTTTGTTATGGACATTTGACTTCAGCTTACCTATATACCTACATAAACACAAACAGAAGGAAGAAGAAAATTATTGAAGAATATTTTCCTGCAAAGATATGTAATGCATCCCCATATTTATATAAGCTACCATACCTTTCCACAAACCACATCGAATGGTAGCACACTGGACCACCTATTTTTGCCTCCGTTGCTAGATGCATAACCAAATGCACCATAACAGTGAAAATACCTGGTGGGAATATTCTCTCCATATGACATAATGTCATTATGATTCGCTCCTCCAACTTCTCAAGATCGCTGATGTATAGGACTTTTGCACTCACTTCTCGAAAATACCCACACAGGTCGAACAACACAGATGTGACATGATCTGGGAGTAGACCTCGAATAGCAAGTGGTAGAAAGTGTTGCATTAGTATATGACAATCATGACTTTTAAGGCCTGAGATTCTCCCTTGAACAACATTTGCACATCTTGAGATGTTTCCTGAAAACCCATTCGGACCCCTTGCACCATGAAGGACTTTGCAAAATTGTTGCTTCCCTTCTTTAGATAGGTTATAGGAAGCAGGTGGCAGATAATACTTATCATTAGGTTTTTTTGTGGATGCAGCTCTCGTTTAATGTTCATGTGCTGTAGGTCTTGTCGTGCCTTTAAATTATCTTTGGACTTGCCTTCTATTCCTAGAAGTGTTCCATATATGTTTTCACATACGTTCTTCTCAATATGCATGATATCAAGATTGTGACAAAGTAAATTGAAGTCCCAATAAGGCAAATTGAATAGGCCATTGACACACTTCCATGTTTTGGATTTCTGAAAATCTGAAATTGATTTTATTTGATCTACAACTCTAGTTTCCGCATAAGCACTAGGTGCCGCTCTATGTTCTTCAGATCCATCAAACGATCTAGCATCAAAACGGAATTTGTGATCTGGGGGCAGAAATCCAAAACGACATCGCTGCCCAGATTGAAACCATCGCTGCCCAGATCTACCTCAGTGTGGTTTGCATCGTTGCGGCAACGACATCGTCGATCCTCAACTCCGGAACTAAATCCAGAAGGACTACACCATTCTCGCGGCTGGTATCAATCTAAACTCCCATTTTCTTGATTTCTCCCTTCTACGCTTGACTGTTTTCCTCCTCCCTTTGTTTTCCTTTCTGAATCTGGTGTTAGGTTTGTGTGTACCAGGAAGTAAATCAACCAGTGGTTAATTTAGGATAAGAATGGAGGGTGGGTTGTAATCATTAGTCACTATGTTAAACTGAGATGCGATTTATAGTCTGGTTTTCATGCACTGCAGAAGTAGTACCATGTTCTCTGAAATTTTTATTCCTCTGCAGTTTTGTGTGCTACCATCGACCTTAGCATCTATACGTGAGATGTTGGCTGCTTTTTCCCCCTTCTTTGCAGTTTAAGGTTTCAGTCTTTAACCCCCTGATTTTGTAGGCTATAATCCCCTGATTAGTACTGATATATGCAGTAGTTATACAAAACTGGGGCCCCCTGATCTTGTACTCTGAAATTCATAGTATATCTTGTACAGTACTGATAGTACTTTGAAATTAATAGTACTCAGATTAGTACTGATATATGCAGTACTTAGACAAAAATTGGGACCAAAGATCTTATACTCTGAACTCTGATTAGTACTGATATATGCAGTACTTACACAAAATTGGGGCCAACGATCTTGTACTCTGAACTCTGATTAGTACTGGTTTTTAAAATTTATGTAACCTAAAATTCATAGTACATGTTACACAGTCAGTATTCAGTTTATACCCTTGATTTAGGAAGTTAGTATGTGCACTGTCTACTAGAACTAAGCTTGGTCAGAGCAATAATAACCTTGGCGAGTGGCTTGACCGGCCGTCTGTATCCTCCATCATGTAAAACACTTCCATTATCATGTAATTTCCCTCCATTTCTGTATGAATAAATCCTAGATTTTAACAACAATATGTCAACCTTCTATTCACTTTCATGCCACTGTAAAGTTGGTTTGGTGCTGATATATGTCAACCTTTTATTCACTTTAATGCCACTATAAAGTTGGTTTGGTGCTGATACTTCTTACATTCATGTCATTGTAGATGGATGTGGAAAAATGGAAAATTAGCCTGTCCTATGAAGATGAGAATCATCAGCATAAAGTTCTTGAGGGATTAATGGACAGAACAGATATCTCCTATTATGAGTTAGTCAAATT
>NW_025241610.1:0-3294 GCF_018294505.1 Triticum aestivum
TAGATCCACATTTCCACCAATCACTTTCTCCTCTATGTGAGGGGAACCCATTGGATCTAGATCTTGGAGTTCTTGGAGTTCTTGGTGTTCTCCTTCTTGTTCTTCCTCTCATTTTCCTCCCTAGCATTAGTTGCTTCGGTGTGATTTGAGAGAGAAGGACTCGGGCACTCCGTGTGCCCTTGCCATTGCATTTGGTGCATCGGTTTGAGTTCTCCATGGTGATACGTGGAAGTTACAAGTTGAGAAGCTTATTACTCTTGGGTGCTTGGTACCCTTGAGCTTGTTCCTCTTGGGTGCTTGGGCGCCCTAGACGGTTGAGGTCACCTCGGAGCCATATTCCATTGTGGTGAAGCTTCGTGGTGTCGTTGGGGAGATAGCCCCAACCTTTGTGGTGTTCGGAGCTCAATCATTGTGGTGTAAAGCTCCGAGCAAGCGTCGGGGTCTCCAATTAGGTTGTGGAGATCGCCCCGAGCAATTTGACGGGTACCGGTGACCGCCCCCAAGGGTTGCCAAAGTGTACGGGTTCGGTGACCGCCCCCAAGGGTTGCCATTTGTACAGGTTCGGTGACCGCCCTCAAGGGTCCCTTAGTAGAATCACGGCATCTTGCATTGTGCGAGGGCGTGAGGAGATTACGGTGGCCCTAGTGGCTTCTTGGGGAGCATTGTGCCTCCACACCGCTTCAAACGGAGATTAGCATTCGCACGGGTGTGAACTTCGGGATACATCGTCGTCTCCGCGTGCCTCGGTTATCTCTTACCCGAGCCCTTTACTTATGCACTTTACTTTGTGTAGCCATATTGTTTCTTGTCATATATCTTGCTATCACTTAGTTGATTACCTTGCTTAGCATAAGTTGTTGGTGCACATAGGTGAGCCTAGTTGTTTTAGGTTTTGTGCTTGTCAAATTAACCGTTAGGTTTATTCCGCATTTGTTCAAGCATCAACCGTAATTATTTTAAAGCGCCTATTCACCCCCCCTCTAGGCGACATCCACGATCTTTCAGCGGGAACAGAGACCGTGTTCACTTTTGCACGTAGGTACCCTTAACCCCCTGCCCCTTTGCTCTCTGTCGCCACCGCTTCGTATCCTTTCTCTTACTCTTCTCCCGATCATTGCAAGGCGGTGGCGGCGCTGGTGCGGCACGGCACGGTGACCGGTGGCGGCGGCGGCGATGGATCGACCACGTCGTCGACGTCCAGGCGAGGAAGCTCCTTCCTACGGTTAGTAGCTCCGTCGTTCTCTTCCTCCATCCCGATTTCCTTGCCGCCGCAGGGTAGGGTTGAGGGGCTTGGGTGTCTTCTATTTCCCGTGGTAGATGTCCATCTTTAGTCAGTGTTATGTGCGAGATGAGGACTGTTGTGAACGGCATTGGCCCCTTTTCAGGCGTAATAGGGCTAGGGTTTTGTTGGGGGTTATTATGGAGGAAACTTTTTGTTTGAAAGGGGGTGATCTTGGATAAAAAGATCCAGAGGAGAAAAGGGATAAGAATGGACTGAAGAAAACTTCCAAACATGGGTGTTACAATGCACTGTTCTATATGTGGAGCTGCAGACCATAACAAGAAGGGTCACCACAATGATAAACCAAATGCAACAACACAAGAGGAGGCAGAAGATTATGCTGACCCAAGCATCATTGCAGACAAATGGCGCCCGGCCTTCTGGCCTCCTTGTCTATGTCCACTGCTCGCCGGCCAAAGGGCAACGACGAAAGATTCCGCCGCTGTCGCCGCCGCTAGCCATCAGAGAATATTTCACCGCCAGCCATCTCTACCAGCATAGGAGGAGGGGGAGTAGAAAAATGACGCCGGCCTTCTGGCCTCCTCGTCTAGGTCCATTGCTCACCGGCCAAACAACAACGACGAATCGGAGAAGAATCCGCTGCCGCCGCCGTCGCGTGGATAGAGTTAGGGATTCGCCTTTTCGATTTGGGAATCGGGGAATTGGCCATCAAGGGTTATAAAGTACTAGGGGCTTTTTTGCGACGCTTAACTAAAGTACAAGGGGTTCCCCATAAAACAAACCAGCATGGGCAACCACTGACATGTGGGCTGGCGACACGCTGGCATGCCACGCGTGCACTGCATAAGGCCGAATACATTGAGAGGCACTGTATTTGAACGCCGAGACAAGTTACAGCACCAGTTTTGTGTATTTTACAAGTTTAGGAACCAAACTGAACGCGCCGGACAAGTTAAGGCACTCACAGTGTATTTAACTCTTGAAAGAAAAAACTCCTCAATTAATGACTTCATCCTAGTCAGTGCCTCTTGCGCCACAATGCAATCCGGCGCTGGCGCTGAGCCAGTGGCTGCATGGGCCGGCCCAGCAGCAAGAGCAAAGATGGCTTCAACCTGTGAGAGCATGATGAAGATCAACGTTGACGGCGGCCTGTCGAGGTCGGGGCGCATTGTGCAGAGATGAGGAGGGAAGGTTTCAAGCTGCTTCTGCTCTTGTTACTTTTGGTCCGAATGAACCTGATATTTCAGAAGCAGCCGCTTGTCGTGAAGGGCTTGCGCTAGCGGCTGACCTGAACCACCAGCGAGTTCAAAACGCTTGTGACCCATGTGTGCAGCGAGTTCAAGACTGGTGAAAAAGAAAAAACAAAGATAAATTTAGCAATAGGAAAATCTAAGCTGTCATATTATCAATGAGCGGACTAGGGACCCATGTGTCGTCACCCCCCACCCCCCCTTCTCATGCATCACGCATGCATGCGCCACAACACACAAGTGTGTGTGTGTCGATATAACTAAAGATTCCATCAAATTTAAATTTGTTACCAATTTCATATCACAACGCATTAATCCGATTGACGATCCATTTCCACCTTTAGCTCCGGGGGGTGAGATCTTTGATAATAGATCTCATGTCGACATGTTTTGACAAAAAGGCAATACTTAACAACTTATTGGACTTAGTTATCAGGTCATTAGCCAATTAGTTGTCATATATCCTATATAACTAAATAGGTGATCTTCACCAATAAATTATTCTTAACATGCAAATATGCCATCTTAACATGCAATCATGCATGGAAAAGTTCCACCTCAACATGCATCCTTGCATGAGAATTTCATCCAATCATCCTACTTATACATTAAATATAAATATTCTGCGTACTTATAATCAATTTCATATGTGTTCTTATTTTCATTTATCCTAGTGTTAACCCAAACACTCATGTTAAATACAATCAAATCTCATTAGATTAATCAAATTCCGCGGGAACGCAATGGGGTATCATCTAGTTATATTAACGACGCTTTGATCCCTACCTGGGTCAGTTATGG
>NW_025241611.1:0-3294 GCF_018294505.1 Triticum aestivum
TGTCGTGGTTCTAAGCCTGACAGTAGAGTGGGGGGTAGGTATGGAGAGGCAAGGTCCTAGCTATGGAGAGGTTGTAAGCACAAAGGATGTACGAGTTCAGGCCCTTCTCGGAAGAAGTAACAGCCCTACGTCTCGGAGCCCGGAGGCGGTCGAGTGGATTATGAATGTATGGATTACAAGGTGCCGAACCCCTCTGCCTGTGGAGGGGGGTGGCTTATATAGAGTGCGCCAGGACCCCAGCCAGCCCACGTAGGAGAGGGTTTAAGGTGAGTTAAGTCTGGGGCGTTACTGGTAACACCCCACATAAAGTGCCTTTACTATCATAAAGTCTACTTAATTACAGGCCGTTGCGGTGCAGAGTGCCTCTTGACCTCCTGGTGGTCGAGTGAGTCTTCGTGGTCGAGTCCTTCAGGCCAGTCGAGTGAATCCTCGTTGGTCGACTGGAAGGCGACCTCTTCTAGGGATGTCCTAGGGTAAGTTACTTGGAACAGGTCCATGACCCTACCCTAGGTACATAACCCCATCATTAGCCCTCGAATGGATTGAGGCTTCGAGTGAAGAAGGAGTTGATGTCGTTTCCGATTAACCTTTGCGCTCTAGTTGTGCGCTGTTCTGGATCAAAGAATCTCTTCGTTGACAGGGAGCAATTTGTCTTCGGTCGACTCGATCCATTCTATTTTTGCGTCGAGTGATCTTTCGAGCTTCGACGATCTCCGAGCGACGGATCGCCGGAAACACCGCGCCTGACAGACTGATTTGTTGCTCGCGGATTCCGCGGGGTGCGAAATTTGGGGGCGCGCGCGAAGCGGGGCAGACCGCGGCGTTCGGATGGGACGGGGCATAGACGCCTCGATCTCCGCGCCGCCTTTTTCGCCACGTATCCAGTCCTCATAACTGCTCCCAGATATGATTAGATCGACCGGGCCCACATGTCAGCCACTCGGAAGGGACCTTATAAATGTGCCCGGCGAGGATTTCTGCGCTGCGCCTCAGCATTCTCCCTCTCTCCCTCTGCTTCCTTCCTCCCTGCTCAGCGTGCTCGCTCTTGCCCCCGCACCACTTCCCTTCGTGCATCTCACCGGCGACCATGGCCAAGGAGAAGACGGCGGCGCTGGAGCGTGCCAAGAAGGCGTCGGCATCGGAGAAGGCGAAGGGGAGATCCACCAGCCGCAGAGGGTCCTCGTCCAGATCCCGCCTGCCGAAAGGCTGGGTCCAAGGAGACTGGATCCAGTCGACCATCACGGAGAAGGACCTCCTCGACATGGCCAACGAGGGCTTGATCCCTCACGGAGCTGCGAGGTTGCCGGGGAAGGAGTGGCAGCCACAGCCAGAAGAGGGTGAGTGTGTGCTTCTGGCCACTCATGTTGATCGTGGGTTTTCCTTGCCGCCAAGCATTTTCTTCCGTGGCTTCTTGAATTTCTTTGGAGCGCAGCTCCACCACTTTACCCCAAACTCCATTGCCTATCTTGCTGCGTTCGTGTCCATGTGTGAGGGTTTCTTGGGCTGTCGACCGCACTGGGGTTTGTTCAAACGTATCTTCACGTGTCGCTCTCAGACCGTGAAGAAGGCGAGCCCAGGTGATGAGAAGACCCGAGTCGTCCAAATGTGTGGGGGCCTGGGGATTCAGGTGAGGAATAATAGCACCTTCCCGCCCATGTCCTTTCCCGAGTCCGTCAGAGGCTGGCAGTCGACTTGGTTCTACTGTCAGGTCCAGTCGACGCCAGGGCAGTCGAGTGGACTCCCTCCGTTTACCATGGACCGAGTGAACAAGCCCTCCCCTCTGAAGCTGATTCCGGAGGAGAAAGCCGACGTGAAGATGTTGATGGAGCGCGTGGTGCAGTTGGTCCGGGAGGGGGTGACGGGCATGGATCTTCT
Organism: Triticum aestivum; assembly: GCF_018294505.1. Lineage (NCBI taxonomy): Eukaryota > Viridiplantae > Streptophyta > Magnoliopsida > Poales > Poaceae > Triticum > Triticum aestivum. The sequence goes on from NW_025241611.1 coordinate 1,876, forward strand.
GGAGGTCTTCCTCAGGCGTCGCATCCAACCCCTTCAATTCCGGAGCCACTGCATGTGGTTGTACTGTGGGCCCGAAGACGAGACTAGAGTCCATCCAGAAGAAGTCGACGATGCCACTTTGGAAAGATGGATGGTAGCCGTTACCGGAAACAGGGACAACCCGCGCGGAGCCAGAAGGATTCCTCCACTCGACCACAACAGCGACCCAAACAAGGTACACTTGCTCTGCTTTCCATTGTGTCCTTGTCGTATTCATTTCTGCTAATCCTGCCGACTGGTCGACTGATCCTTGTTCGGGCATCTGCTAGGCTTTCACCGAGCTGTACTCGATGCCCAATGGGGCACAAGCTTCGACTGAGGAAGGCGAGGCGAGCGGGGGCGAGGCGAGTGGGGGCGAGAGCCAGGAAGAGGAGGAATGGGACTCGGATGCTGCAGGGGATGATGACGACGATGATGATGATGAAGGTGATGAAGATGACATCGAGGACGAGGAAGAAGAGGAGGAGGAGGTCGTTCCACCGCGCTCAGAAAGGCGGTCGAAGCTTGTCCACGACCCTTCGACCGAACGTGGTAAGGGGGTTGCGACCGCCACTCAGTCGACCAAGCGCCCTCGGACCACCTCTCCGGCGCCGACTGAAAAGGCGCCGAAGCAGCCCAGGGCGGCCTCATCGAAGCCGACCAAGCTCCTGCCGAAGATGAAGGTGTCCATCCCCACCATATCAGGGTAATTGTGTTGCTCATATTTTCTTATTCTGTGCGAACTTTATCTCTGGTCGACGCTGAGGTTAGTCGACTGATCCTTTGGAGTTGCAGTGCTGCTACTTCTGAGACCTCGGCCCGGGCCGATGACCACGAGATGGAGGATGCAGCAACTTCGAATCCAGGTACTGTGTTCTTAATACCATTCTTAGTCGACTGACTCGCGATCTCTGATCCTGATCTTTCTCCGCAGCTCCACCCAACACTGTTATCGATCTTCCTGATGATGATGAGGATGAAGAGCCGCTGAAGCACAGGAGGAGTCGGAAATCGTCCGCCAGTAAGGTGCCTCAGGATGTGCCGGCGCCTGAAATTCTGACTGTGGAGGAAGAGAACACCACTCGACACACGGTGACCTTCGCGAATCCACTGACGAGTGCTCAGCAGCCTTCCCTCTTCATGACGCACCACGTCCCAGAGGACCAAGCTGGCGCAGCGAAGGAGGCGATACGCCAGGCGGGACTCATGATGGAGCAGCTGAAGACCATCCGGGACGCGAGCCAGGCAGCTTATGACGCCAGTTCTGCCCTCCAAAGCAATGTCCAGGTCAGTCGACCGCTGTTTGTTCTGTTGGATATGCTACCAAAAACTTTTCTTTTCCGGAATTTATATTAGTCACCCACTGGGTGTGTCGAATAAACTCCGTGTTAGCGGGGGCAC
>NW_025241612.1:0-1482 GCF_018294505.1 Triticum aestivum
TAAGACAGGGTGGCAGTGGTGTCACGTGCTCGTCTCTGCGTCCGTCGTCGCTACCGCGACGACGTCCGCCTCGACTCGCGTTACACTAAGATAGACAGGGTGACAATGGTGTCACATGCTCGTCTCGGCGTCCATCATCGCTACCGCGACGACGTCCGCCTCGACTCGCGTTACGCTAAGACAGGATGGCAGTGCTGTCACGTGCTCGTCTTGGCGTCCTTCGTTGCAACCGCGACGACGTCCGCCTCGACTCGCGTTACCCTAAGATAGACAGGGTGGCAGTGGTGTCACATGCTCGTCTTGATGAGGACATCAATACAATTATTACACCCACAGTCCCTGCTGCTATACATACTGGACCAATTACTAGAGCTCGCGCACGCCAATTAAATTACCAGGTACTTTCGTTTCTTGCTAATGATTCTAATGTTCATGAGAATATGATGCTGCCTAAATTGGATACATTTGTTTTGCTTACAAATGAAGGGCCTAGCTTTGAGAAGGATGAACATTGGAGCAAGAACAAGCATGGAGATGATGGCATGCGCATGGGGAACAAGAACGGAGTTACAAGTGATGATTTCAGGACGTTGAAGCCACCATAATGCGTGCATGAAGCCTTGGACGAAATATACAAGATGCTACTTCATAACTTTCGCCCAGAGGCTATTCTAGGTGCTGCGTCACCTTATTATTGGGCCAGGCCCATGTAATTTCGAAATACATAAGTATAGGCTGTTTTTAGAGTCCGTATGTGTGGGGAAACAAGAGATAGGGTTGGTTTCGGACCCCTTCCTCAAGGGCCACGAAATTCCCCCCCTCTTCCTCCATATATACAGCCCTTAGGGCGTCGTTTAGACTTTGGGTTTTGTTTAGATTAAAAGTTCGCCATAGCTGCAACTTCGCGTACTTCGTTTGTGTTCAGCGACCAGACAAAGGCGTCACAGAACCCCACCTTGATCAATAAAGCTTTCATCTTATATTCGCAATATCCAGATTGCAAGCTCAGTTTCTTGCCTGTTCTTCGTTTGCTCGCAGGAAACAGACCCTCGTGGTCAGGTTGATCGTGCTCCGGCGTGGTCGATAACCTCTCGGAGTTGGTTTAGCGATTGCTAAGGCGCGACGTCCTCGCACGTTCGTAGTCGGATCGTCAAAGTCGACTTCCATCAAAGCGATATTCATCATCTCACCGAAAGACGGGACACCTTTGCCTCTATCACGTCTCGGCGTCCATCGTCGCTACCGCGACGACGTCTGCCTCGACTCGCGTTACGGTAAGACAGGGTGGCAGTGGTGTCACGTGCTCGTTTCGGCGTCCGTCGTCGCTACCGTGACGACGTCCGCATCGACTCGCGTTACCGTAAGATAGAAAGGGTGGCAGTGGTGTCACGTGCTCGTCTTGGCGTCCGTCGTCGGTACCGCGACGACGTCCGCCTCGACTCGCGTTACGCTAAGACAGGATGGCAGTGATGTCATGTGCTC
>NW_025241612.1:1673-2095 GCF_018294505.1 Triticum aestivum
CGCGTTACGGTAAGACAGGGTGGCAGTGGTGTCACGTGCTCGTCTCGGCGTCCGTCCTCGCTGCCGCGACGACGTCCGCCTCGACTCGCATTACCCTAAGATAGACAGGGTGACAATGGTGTCACGTGCTCGTCTCGGCGTCCATCGTCGCTACCGCGACGATGTCCGCCTTGACTCGCGTTACCCTAAGATAGATAGGGTGGCAGTGGTGCCAGGTGCTGGTCTCGGCATCCGTCGTCGCTACCGCGACGATGTCCGCCTCGACTCGCGTTACCCTAAGATAGACAGGATGGCAGTGGTGTCACGTGCTCGTCTTGGCGTCAGTCGTCGCTACCGCGACGACGTCCGCCTCGACTCGCGTTACACTAAGATAGATAGGGTGACAATGGTATCACATGCTCGTCTCGGCGTCCATCATCGCT
>NW_025241612.1:2545-3294 GCF_018294505.1 Triticum aestivum
CGTCCTCGCTGCCGCGACGACGTCCGCCTCGACTCGCGTTACCCTAAGATAGACAGGGTGACAATGGTGTCACGTGCTCGTCTCGGCGTCCATCGTCGCTACCGCGACGATGTCCGCCTTGAGTCGCGTTACCCTAAGATAGATAGGGTGGCAGTGGTGCCAGGTGCTGGTCTCGGCATCCGTCGTCGCTACCGCGACGATGTCCGCCTCGACTCGCGTTACCCTAAGATAGACAGGATGGCAGTGGTGTCACGTGCTCGTCTTGGCGTCAGTCGTCGCTACCGCGACGACGTCCGCCTCGTCTCGCGTTACACTAAGATAGACAGGGTGACAATGGTATCACATGCTCGTCTCGGCGTCCATCATCGCTACCGCGACGAAGTCCGCCTCGACTCGGGTTACGCTAAGATAGACAGGGTGGCAGTGGTGTCACGTGCTCGTCTTGGCGTCAGTCGTCGCTACCGCGACGACGTCCGCCTCGACTCGGGTTACGCTAAGATAGACAGGGTGGCAGTGGTGTCACGTGCTCGTCTTGGCGTCAATCGTCGCTATCGCGACGACGTCCGCCTCGACTGGCGTTACGGTATGACAGGGTGGCAATGGTGTCACGTGCTCGTCTCGGCGTCCGTCGTCGCTACCGCGACGACGTTCGCCTCGACTCGCGTTACCCTAAGATAGACAGGGTAGCAGTGGTCTCACGTGCTCGTCTCGGCGTCCGTCGTCGCTAGCGCGAGGACGTCCGCCTCGAC
>NW_025241613.1:0-3293 GCF_018294505.1 Triticum aestivum
AAGAATCATGTGGTGAGGATACATCTAGGCACATATGTCCAGCTGAATATGGGTAGCATGAGTTATTATTGTTGACATCACCCTTGAGGTGAATACATTGGGAGGCGAAACTATAAGACCCTATCTTTCTGTGTGTCCGATTCAAATGTTCTGCTCATGTGTATGCGGCGAGTGTTAGTAATCATAGAAGACTATATGATGGTTGAGTATGTGAACTTGCCTAAAGTCTCCGATACGTGACCCTTCATGAAAAGATGATTAATTGTAGTTGCAAAGTTGACTACGAACATAGCTTGCTAGTTTCCAATAGAGTTTATGCTTTTAAATTTCGATAGTATGATGAATTGTTGCTTATTCACGATAAGTCTATGATAAAAGTTTTATGTTAAAGCTTGTTGCTGTTATAATAATTCACGTGATGCTTCTATGTTTGTATTTTGTTTTTATCGACACCTCTCTCTCTCTCTCTCTCTCTCTCTAAGCATGTGGACATGTTTTTCGATTTCGGTTTGCGCTTGAGGACAAGCGGGGTCTAAGCTTGGGGGAGTTGATACGTCAATTTTGCATCATGTTTACCTACTGTTATTTATAATGTTTTTATCCATTATAATGCTTTTTGGAGTAATTCTAATGCCTTTTCTCTCATAATATGGAAGGTACACACAAAGAGGGAGAATTCCGGCAGCTGGAAATCTGGACCTGGAAAAGCTACGTCGCCACCTATTCTGCACAACTCCAAATGAGCTAAAACTTCAGAAGGATTTTTTATGGAATAAATAAGAAATATTGGAGCACATAACCACCAGAGGGGGCCCACCTAGTGAGCACAAGACACCAGGGTGCGCCTAGCCCCCCATGCGCGCCCTGGTGGGTTGTGCTCAGCCCGGCCCACCTCTGGTGCCCATCTTCTGGTATATAAGTAATTTTGAACTAGAAAAAAAATAAGGAGAGGACTTTCGGGATGGAGCGCCGCCGTCTCGAGGCGGAACTTGGGCAGGGGCACTTTTGCCCTCCGGTGGAGCGATTCCGCCGGGTGAACTTCCCTCCCGTAGGGGGAAATCATCATCATCATCATCATCACCGACAACTCTCCCATATTCCACCTCGGTCATATCGTCACGGAGTTTAGGCGAAGCCCTGCGCCGGTAGAACATCATCATCGTCACCACGCCATCGTGCTGACGGAACTCATCTCCGGAGCTCGGCTGGATCGGAGGCCGGAGATCGTCATCGAGCTGAACGTGTGCTGAACTCGGAGGCCCCGTACGTTCAGTGCTTGGATCGGTCGGATCGTGAAGACGTACGACTACATCAACCGCGTTGTGCGAATGCTTCCGCTTACGGTCTATGAGGGTACATGGACGAACACTCTCCTCTCTTGTTGCTATATCATCACCATGATCTTGCGTGTGCGTAGGAAATTTTTTGAAATTACTACGTTCCCCAACACTCCTCGGCACATGCTTGGATACATACTTGATCCTCTTTCCTTCCGGGGTGGTCAAAAGAATTGATTTACTGGTGCAATTGATGTTTCCCTCAAACTTGGATAGGCAATCCATGCCTAGTATCACATCTAGTCCTTCTGACTACAGAACAATCAGGTCGGTTGGGAAAACATGTCTACCTATGGTTACTAGTAACTGATAGCATCCCCTACTAGCCATATACTCTGCTCCTGGGGAACTTACTAACATAGGTGACTTAAGGGCTACTATTGGCAATTTATACTTATCCACAAATCCCCTTGATATGAATGAATGCGATGCACCAGTATCGAAAAGAACAAGTGATGTAAATGCATTAATCAAAAACTTACCGACAACTGCGTCAGGTTGATCCTCAATCTCCTCCACACTGATGTGGTTCACCTGAGCTTTGGTGAAGGGGTTGGCCTTCTTGGCAGAACCTCCATTGTTGTTTCCATTATTGGCTTCAGGACAATCATTGGCATAATGTCCGGTCTTCTGGCACATGAAACGAGAAATGTGGCTCAGATCCCACTTGGCTGGTGTTGAGGTGTTGGAACGGTTATGACTGTTGCTACCTCCATTCCCATTTCCATTCTTGGGGCCACTGTGGTTGTGCAAACTTGCTCCGGTGTGCGTGTGTCCTCCATGGTTATGAGTATGTCCTGCCGAGTACGGGGTATAGCGGGGTTTCTGCTGTGCTCCAGAATTGTTCCTCCCATGTCCATACTTCCTCTTGCGGTTGTCAATCTGCTGTTGCTTTCCTTCTATCATGAGGGCCCTATATACCAACTCCTGGTAATTGTTGAATGTTGCCACCATCAACTACATGCTCAGCTCATCATTGAGTCCCTCAAGAATTTTCTCCTGCTTTGCACCATCTATGGCCACGTCATCTTGGGCATAACGGGCTAACTTGCTCAACTCATCCACATACTGTCCCACTGTACGTCCTCCTTGGTGCAAGTTGCGAAACTCGCGCTTCTTCATGCTCATAGCTCCTGCTGAAACATGTGCGGTGTGGAAAGCCTACTGAAACTTATCCTATGTAACTGTATCAATCGGGTAAGTGGTGGTGAAATTCTCCCACCAAGATGCTGCAGGTCCATCAAGCTGATGTGCGGCAAAGCGCACTCTCTCCGCATCTATGCATCCTGCAGTGGTCAGCTCTCTTCCAATCTTGCAGAGCCAATCATCTGCAACAATCGGCTCGGTGCTACTAGAGAACACCGGCAGATTCAACCTCAGAAAACGGGCTATGTTGTCAATAGGGGTTGGAGGCGGTGGGTTGTTGTTGTTGTTGCCTTGGTTTTGGTTCTGAACTAGCATCCGCATCAAGGCATTCTGCTGCTGAATCAATTGAGTGAGCTCCAGTGGGAACACAAATCCATTGTCACGTCTCGGAGGCATCTGATCGATGGGTTAGAAGGGGTGAGAAAACAGAATAGATATAGGTCTAAGAGAGATCACTACCCATATGATCATGAGACAAACCCAATCAATTCACTTCATTCAATAACACACAAGATTCACACAAGCGATCTAAAATATGATTACAACTCGACTGATGCTAACTACTTGGAAGAATACTATTAGTTACGTGGTGGTCATCTAGAAATTTTGATCAGAGGAAGACTCCATGATATCTACTCAAGATTCGTCAACGTAGTTGTCATCATTGTATTCATTTGCATTACTATCCGTGTTGGTGTCGTCCAAGGTGATGTTGTCCTCTGAACGGATCTCCTTAGTTGTTTCTCGCTTGTGACTCTCCACTGGTAGACCTAGCTTCCTCTTCAGATCTTCATGCTTCTCTAGTAGTAC